>NC_135135.1:2727272-3030303 GCF_051014445.1 Colletes latitarsis | reverse complement strand
TCAGTGTTCCCCACAGAAAGAAATCTAAAGGTGTTATATCTGGTGAACGAGCTGGCCACGATATTGGACCGCCGCGTCCAATCCAACGATTTCGAAATTTTTCATCGAGTTCCCTTCGCGCAATCGATGAATAATGTGCTGGGCATCCATCATGTTGATACCACATGGTTTGTCGTGTAAATAAAGGTAACTCTTCTAGCAAAAGACCCAATGTATCCTTAATAAAATTAGCATAGACGTTGCCATTCAAATTTCCATTGATAAAATAAGGTCCAATAATTTTATCACCTATGATACCGCACCATACATTCACAGACCATTGTTTTTGATGTTCAACCTGTCGCAGCCAATGTGGATTTTCCGCTGCCCATAAATACATGTTATGCAAATTAACATTCCCGTGATTTGTGAATGTTGCTTCATCAGTAAATAAGACGGTATTAAAAAAAGCTCATTGTTTTGAATCTGACGCATAGCCCATCGACAAAACTCAACGCGATTCATGAAGTCGTTCCCATGCATTTCTTGGTGAAGACTAATGTGATACGGATGAAATTTGTGACGGTGCAAAATGCGAAGTACGCTCCTCCTACTAATGCCAGATTCGCGTTCAATTTGTCGCGAACTAATATGAGAATTTCTAGACACACTAGCGAGCACACCGATTTCCATTTCTTCGTTAATTACTCGTTTCTGGCGTTCACTTTTACGAACACTTAAATTTTACATTTTACAATTTTACACACGAACGTTTATCATACACATTTTTAAATGTTTGACGCGAAGGCTGAGACCGATGTGGATATCGTTCAGCATACAAGTTTTTCGCCCTTACAGAATTTTGTTGGCATTCGCCATAAATAAGAAGCATATCAACCTGCTCTTCAAACGGATACATCATGCCGGATTGACCGATTTATCGATACTAATTTTATGATGTTTATCTTACTCTGCAAACTATTAAAGTGTCCTTCAAGCAGTGTTTATTCTCAGTGAAGTAAACATTAAGCATTACGCATTCCTCTACTGTTGACAATACGTATGTTTCATTTACTACCAAAACCGTAAGTATTATCGCCTTTCTCTACTTTCTATGACCTTCAATGACCTTGTGTAATAGGTCGTTGAACTCGTTTTAAGATCCTCTATCGTGATACGGAAGCAAAAACATACCGATCCATTTAAAAAAATGGATGTGACCTTCAAATGTCCGAAGTACCTCCACCTGCAAAAAAACTATTATCACCACCCAATAGCGCCCTTCGTACTGTGCAATTTACTTTAGCAAATATTTCTGTGAAACTTATAGTTTCGAAGATATCTGAGGTGCTAATAGTTACTGCCCCCACCCTGTATATTCCTAGATATTTGACTTTAGTGGACCAGTTGATGGGGTGAGTGCTTATTATGATTTTGTCGAGGTTATTTAGTCTTTTTGGAGTGAATATTATTGCTTCGGGTTTGGACGGGTTTAATGTTAATTTCCACGTGGTGGTAAATCGGAGGATGAGGTCAAGGTGGTTTTGAGTGTATTTAATCGCTTGTTTAATTTGCCATGAGGAGGTGTAGACGGCTGTATCGTCGGCGTAGAGGGCTAGTTTGGTGTTGGTGCTTTTGGGAATGTCGTTAATGTAGATATTGAATAGGATGGGTCCCAGGACTGATCCCTGTGGTACCCCGGTGTGCAGGAGTCTGGGAGAGGAGAGAGAGCCGTTGTAGGAGACTATAATGCGCCTGTCGGTGAGATAGTTTTGAACTATTTTAATTAGGTGGATGTGAAGATTGATATGGTGTAGCTTGAGGAGGAGGTCATTGTGCTAGACGGTGTCGAAGGCCTTCTGAAGGTCTAGCAGAACTAGGACCACCGTCCGGTTGTTGTTCACCTCCAAGGCAATGTTCTCCTGGAGTCTTAGAGCTTGGTGAATGGTGGAGTGTTTGGCTCTGAATCCAAATTGTTGCTGAATGAGGATGTTGTTAGAGAAAAGGTATGCATTGACTTGGAGGAGTATTATTTTTTCCAATATTTTGCCGAGTAGACTCAGCAAGTTGATTGGTCTGTAATTATTTGGGTTCAGTCTGGATTTCTTGGGTTTGGGAAAAGAAATGATGCGTGCTATTTTCCAGGTAGTAGGGAAATATGCCAGGAGGTATGACTGCTTGAAAATGTAGTAGAACTGTAGGGTCATTCTGAGAGGAAGATATTTTAGTTAGATGGCTGAGATTTTATCAGGGCCTGGGGATTTTTTGTTTTTCAGGTTTCTGATCAGTCTATGGATTAGTTAGGTGGTAATGGCTGATGGGTTTGGCGGAGTGGTGCTGGTGTTATTAAGTGTGCTTATGAGTTGCTCGACTTCCTGTTCGGTGGGAGAGTTATTAAGTGTGATAGGTGAGAGGTGGAAAGCACTGGCAAGTAATTCTGTTTTTTCAGTGTTGGTGAATGCTGTGGTGTTATCGTCAGTAAGTGGTGGGATGATAGTTTTGGTTTGTTTTAATGATTTGTAAGTTGTCCAGAGCCTGTTGAGGTTGTCTGCTATTTGAGGAAGTTTGTGCTGCCATGCAGTGTTTTTGAGTTCGCGGATTTTGGATTGAATTTGATTGGTAAGGTTGTTTCGGAGGTGTCTGTGTAAGGTGTTAGCTGTATTTTGCTATTTGCGGCTGTATCTGTTGCGTAGTTTTATGAGGTTCAGGAGCTCGGAGTCTGGTTTGATTGTTTTGTGGTAGACGTGAATGGTGGTGGTTGCTCTTTTAAAGTTTTGCTTGATTTTGGTGATCTCTCTGTCTATGTCAGGAGTGAAGTTAAGGTGTGGATTTATGAAGTAGTTGTTCCGCTGGGAGCGGAATAGGTGCCAGTTAGTGGTGGAGAGGGCACAGTTGGTTGTTGGTGTGATGTAGTATAATTGGGAGATGGTTGGAGGGGAGGTCATGAATTGTATGGTATTTAGAGTAGCGAGTGGAGTTGGTTAGAAAGATATTAATATTGGATGGTCTGGCGTGAGGCTGTTTGTGAGAATAGGTATCACTATTGAGTATGTGGTAGGAGTTTTTAGTCATGTGGGTATAAAGTGCTTTGCCGTTGCTGTTAGTGGTGGTGTTGTTCCAGCAGGGGTGCTTGACATTGAAGTCGCCCCCGATGATAAATTTTTGATTGTGAGAGGTTAGTGCGTTGAGGTCATGCTGAGAAAAACGTTTGTTTGGTGGGAGGTAGGCTGCTCCGATGGTAATTTTAGGGCCGTTGGAAAGTTGAATGAATGCGCCCTCTACGCTGTCTAGAAAAGATTGGGGAAGGGAGTCGTGTTTGATGTTTTGATGGATTATGATAGCTACTCCTCCATGTGGCGTGAGTCTGTCATTCCTGATTATGTTATATTGAGAATGGCTAAGTTCATCTCATTTCTCTATAGGGCATACAGACCCAAATCTGCATATATGTCTGTATAGCAGCGAGTCGAGCGTGATTCGGACAACCTCGGCACTTCTCGTACCGCGAACAAAAGCCGAGCGAGAATTTTTAACAAATGTGCAGTTCCGAGCATCACCTTGTATGAGAAAGATGTCTAAAGAATAGTTTTCACTAAATTCTACTATTAATAAAGAAAACATATTAATAACAGTCGTACGAATTATTATGCACTCAATCAGTCCACTCACACAATCCTGCTTTAACATGTTATATCTGTGAAGGCGGATGGAGTCAGTGGGTTTCAGCCAGGTTTCGGTGATTGAGGCTATTTGAATTTGGTGTTGTTCTAGGAATATTTGGAGCTCGGACGTTTTGTTAAGGATGCTGGTTGCATTCCAGAAGAGTATTTTGGGAGGTAAGTTAGCCATTTATAAGTTCGGCAGCTTCAAGGAAAGCTTGTAGCTTCTGAACTTTGGTTTGACATGAACTTAACATAGTGTAAAGGAAATCGAGGGCTGCGGCCATACTGTTAATGTCAAGGATTTTATTGATTGCTTGAGCCTTGACAAATAGGTTGGAGAGGTCTGGTTGTGAAGTTTGATTGTTTTGGGAGGTAACGCTGGCATATATTCTTCTGGGAGTTGAGGTGGGTGGGTTTTGCTGGGGGAGTGTGGGTATTGCTGGTGGGGGCATGCTACGGGGGGTGAGGTCGGTGGTTAGTGGTGCTAGTGGTGCTTTGTCAGCAAGTATGGGAATGTTTTGGGAGATGGTGCGTTTTTTGAGGAATGCAAGTAGGGAAGAACACTGGCTATAATTAGCCGGGTGAGAGCCTCCGCAGTTGCAGCATGTGGCTGGGGTTGTGGGGAGTTTGATGCACTCCTTGGTGCTGTGTTTGCTCGCACACTTGAGACAATTGTGGTTTTTGGTACAGTTCATGGAGGAGTGACCATATGCTTGGCATCTATAACATTGGATGTAAGGGCGGGAGCTGTTGAATTTCTCCCAGTATGCTCTAGTGTCCACGCACCCGTTTGGTTGTCCAGGCGGCAGGGGAGGTGAACCTCTGTCCTTCTTCAGAAGGCGGGAAGGCCCGCAGATACGCCCTCCACGTACCGACCGGTGTGTTTGTTGGATGAGGAGGGCAAGCTCTTTGAACGCATAGTGGCTCTCCGCCTCGCCAACCACCTGTCCACGGTAGGACTCGACTTGGCCCCCTGCCAATTCGGCTTTAGAGAGGGACGATCCACGCTCGATGCCATCCAGCTGGTCCGGTCCCTCTCTCAGGGAGCCACCTCCCAGGGTAGGGTGGTGCTGGCGATATCACTAGATATCGTCAAAGCCTTTAATACCCTGCTCTGGGAGGCGATTATGGGGGCGCTAGACTTTCATCGTGTGCCCCCATACCTGAGAAAGATAGTCGGGTCCTACTTGAGCGACAGGTGGATCAGTTGCACCGGCCGGGATGGAGTTATAATGCGGGGGGGGGGGGGGGGGGTCGTGCGCGGTGTTCCGCAGGGGTCAGTTTTGGGGCCTCTGCCGTAGAACATCGAGTACAACTCGGTACTGTGGGCCCCATTGCACGCTGACGTAGCGCTGACGTGTTATGCCGATGACACGCTGGTGCTCGTCAGCGGGACAGCCTGGAGAGGGACAGCGCGTGCCGCGGAGGTGGCGGTGGCCACCGTCACCGCCGAAATCCGCAGGCTGGGTCTAGAGGTGACACCCCAGAAAACGGAAGCCATGTATTTTCAAAAACTTGGCTTCCGTGAGGTGCCGCCGGCCGGCCTGCGGATCCGAGTTAGGACAGCCTACGTCGAGGTGAAAGCCTACATGAAATACCTGGGCCTGATCCTCGACAGCCGGTGGCGCTTCGTCGAGTATTTCGACCGCTTGGCCCCCCGTGTGAAGAAGGCGGCTGCCGCGTTAGCACGGAGATGCTGCGCCGCGTCAACCATCGGCTGGCCATCCGGGTGGTTAGAGGGTATTGCACCATCTCCCACGAGGCGGCGACTACCCTGGCTTGTCTCCCGCCTCTGGAGCTCCTAGGCTAGAGAAACCAATTGGATTTCCTACATTCCAGGGAGCTTCAGGAAGCCGGGAGGACGCCAGAATAGTGGAGGCAAGCGATCGAAGCGACGAGGCGCCGTGCCCAACGGACCGAGCATGGTTGCTTTGGTGAGTACCTGTGTCGAATCGGGAAGGAGGCGACGGCGGTGTACCACCATTGTGGAGACCCTCGGGACATGGCGCAGCACACGCTGGAAGCCTGCCCAACGTGGGCAGATGAGCACCGTGTCCTGAAGCAGGAAGTTGGAAGTAACCTCTCGCTGGCCACAGTAGTTGGCAAGATGGTGGCCAGCGAAGGGACATGGCAAGTGGTGACCTCCTTCTGTGAGGTAGTTATATCACAGAAGGAAGCCGCCGAGCGGGATGCGCGAGCAGGCCGCGCATCCCGGTCGGAAAGGGAGGGCTCGGAGAGGGACCAGGGCGAGGCGACCTTCGCCTCCTGGCCCCCTCCAATAGCCTTGAAGTCCTGAAGGACCTCTAAGAGGTGGGGCGGCCCGTCAACTTTCACCTCCGGCCACCACGTCGATGGCCGGGGGATGGACGGGCCGCCCGTGGGGGCTGCAGGTGCTCGGTGCTAGGGTCCCGAGCACCGAAGGCAGCCCCGGGGTCGCGGTCGTCGGGTGACCTGGCGTCCGCAGCGGAGAAATCAGGGGGGGAGGGACACGTTGTCGTTCCCCCCGGGATGAGCCCCGACAGGCAAGGCGCGGCGGGGGACTCTGTGATGTCTCACTAGAGTTCCTGATCCCCCACCGCAGCGCCGGAGGACGGTCACCGTGGGATTTTAGCCGGTAAGAGTCCGGCACTACCCCGAGGCCCTCCCCTACTTAAGGTGTTCATGAGGATTTCCCCACGTAAAAAAAAAAGAAAAAAAAAGGGGAGGTGAACCCCTACCACGCACCCGTTTGGTTGTCCAGGCGGCAGGGAAGATGAACCCCTACGTGGCGCGTCCCCAGGTGGCGGATAGGGGCAGCCACTGGGATGGAATGCGGGGATGAGGTCATCAACCTGAGAAGGCTGGTGGCCGCATCCTCGCATGGCATCCCGGAGGTCGGAGCGGAAGCTCCCGCGGACCAAACTCCGGTATGAATGCTTTGCGTGTGAGAATATGTGTGTAAGTGGCCCGGGGCATGGGATATTTGTCACGGGTTTTACCTAAGGCTGCAGATTGACCAGTTGGCTGCGCACGAGTCCTGCGGCCAACGTGGCTACCCGGCTGATGTCACGGGGCCGCGTCTGGTGACCAAGCGTCTGCGGTTGAGTGGGAATGCGGTGGGAGGAGTGCCCCTCACCGAAAGGGGCCTGAATCGGCACGACGCGGCGGGGGATTCTGTGATGTCTCACTAGAGTTCCCGGTCCCTCGCCAGGCGTCTGAGGATGGTCACCGTGGGGTTTTAGCCGGTAAGAGTCCGGCACTACCCGCAGGCCCACCCGAAGGGTGTCCATGATTTCCCCACGTACACAAAAAAAAGAAAAAAAGTATGCTCTAGTGTCGGCTAGTGTTTTGATATGATTAACTTGTTGTAGGGTGGTGCCTTTTGCAAGAACTATTTTGTATGTCGCAAGGTAGCTGGGCTCTTTGCGTTTCAGTTCTGTGCAGGTAAGGGCATTTAGTTCCTTGGCCTGAATTTCGGAAAGGATTTCGTCCATTGGAAGTTTGAGAAGTCCTTTTAGTATAACTGCTATTGTTTTTTCTGTCGTTAGGGAGTACGTGTGGTATTGCATTTTGTTGTTGGTTAGGAGATTTTTAGTAGCTAGGAAATCAGGAGTTGTAGCCAGGGTAATTTTGGCTTGGTTGGAGAGGTATTTTATCTCGATTATGCTGTCGGTGTTTGATTTGATAAGATTGCAGAGCCCGCTATGGTCTTCGATTTGGGTGTGTATAAAGATAGGTGGCGGCTTACCTTGTGCTTTTGTAGGTGATTGGTTGGTAGGAGGTGTTATCTTATCCGTGAGGCTGAATTGTGTATTGGCGTCGTCGTTTATGTCGAAAATGTCCGCCAAAATGGCGAATCTGTTGGTGGTGGGTGTTGGCTCAGTGGCGGGGCGCGTCGATTTTGCGGTGTCGACAACAATGATTTCCTTTGATAACCTTCTTTTTCGGGGATGAATGAATCCATCCGCGGTGTTGTTGGGATGCATTGATGTGGTTGCTATTGATGCGTCCATACTTGTGTTTGTAGTATTGGTTGTCGTTGTTGGATTTGTTCTTCTCGAGTCTGAGAGCGAAATAGCTCTGCTTCTGAACGTCGTTGGTACATAAGATTCACTTTCAAATCGCGCTGCCTGGCGATGGAGGTGCTTTGTTTTATTTGGCCCTGCGGCTAGCTTTGTCCTGGAGGTGCCCTCCTTGTGTAGCCCTTTGTAACTTCTAGTCAATATGATTCACACACGTCACTTGAACTTTTACTTTCACTTGCGCTTTCGCTGTCGCTTTTCACTAACTCAGTCGTCTTCCGCACAAGGGTGATCCGTTCTCAAGGTGGTCCCAAGGTCGAATCGAAAAGCCCGCACTCTAATGATGCTGGTCCTTATACAAGGTGTTCAGTCACCCCTGGGAAAAATTTTAATGCAGGACTCTAGAAGCCAAAATAAGACAAAAATTAGGAATACCAATTTGTTGATTGAGGCTTCGTTAAAAAGTTATTAACGTTTAAAGTTTCACCCGTACTGAATTTTTTTCTCGAAAATGCGCAGGATTTCGGGGGTATGTCTATTCACCAAAAATGATTGTAATTAATCCCCGCAATCGAAATTAATTTTTCCAGAACGATTTGAAATTTTCTTTTTTCGTCGAAAAATTTAGGCACCTAATTAGATTTTTTATCTATTTCATCTCGAAAGTGCGTAGGATTTGGGAGGTATGAGTAATGACCAAAAATACTTGTAATTGACCCCCACAACCGAAAATAATTTTTCCAGGACGATTTGAAATTTTTGAATTTAATTGTTAATAACTTTTGAACAAAGCCTCCATTAACAAATTGGTATTCTTGATTTTTGTCTTATTTTGGCCTCTAGAATCCCCCATTAAATTATTTCCCAGGGGTGACCGAATACCCTGTGTTGTATAAGATTATGTCAAGATTACGTTATGATAAGATGATCTATGAAATGTGTAACGTATAATAACACATCTGTTGCAATAACGTACTGTACGTCTTGCTTTCATGTGTATAAAGAAAGAAATGTAATAAAAATTACTCTTGTGGTTTATGCCACTTGAATGTAAAAAGCAATACGATTCTGAACAACAATTTCCTTTGCAAAAATGTCGGATGGAGCTTCGTTTTAGAATTATTAACGAAAAACACTGACGAATCACGGCGCGCGCCTGCCGCGCGCTCAGGGCCGTCCGAACTAAGAGAGCCACCGTGTCAGGTAGGTAGCAAGATGTGCATCGGAGATACGTCGAGGAACGAATACAAATAATTAAAAATACTATCACTGCAACTGTTACCTCTGCGGATTGGATAAATCAGCCAGCTAAATCGAATTTATTAATTATTTGCATTCGCTGTTTCCAAGGAGGAAGGATTAAAATATGGGAAGACGCTCTCGAAACTTTTAGGAAATTAATCCTTCGCGCACGAGTGACGCTTTTCGCCAGAGTGTTTTAAAATAAAAATAAGAATTATTTTCAGAAAATTAAAATAAATACGGTAAGAACCATTTCTAACCGTTTGTTTTTAAAAACTATACTGGAAAAGCAGACTGGATTTGTGCGTACCGAAACATTCTTCGCATGCAAGGGGTTAATAGAGAAATAATTGAAATTCGACTTACCCATTTACTAGCAAGTTGCTCTGCTGCGCTGACAATAAGTTTCGGTTAGTGCACTCCTGTCGATCACGGAAAGGTCGAAGACCCCAATAAAAATCAGCTGATGGGACGGCCCGGTCACTGCACCCGCTTCTTACCCCGAAAATGTGAAAGTGAAAAGTGCTAGTGACCGTGCTGTGAAGTGTTTTCGGGGTAAGAAGCGAGTGCAGTGACCAGGCCGTCCCATCAGCTGATTTTTATTGGGGTCTTCGATCTTTCCATGATTGACAGGGGTGCACTAACCGGCCCTATTGCAACTTGCAAAAAAAGGGTAAGGCGAATTTCAATTAATTCTCTATTAACCCCTTGCCTGCGAAGAATGTTTCGGTACGCACAAATCCAGTCTGCTTTTCCAGTACAGTTTTTAATAACAAACGATTACAAATGGTTCTAACCGTATTTATTTTAATTTTCTGAAAATAATTCTTATTTTAATTTTAACACACTCTGGCGAGAAGCGTCACTCAGGTGCGAAGAATTAATTTCCTAAAAATTCCGAGAGCATCTTCCCACATTTTATTCCTTCTTCCTTGGAAACAGCGAATACAAATAATTAATAAATTCGAATTAGCTGGCTGATTTATTCAATCCGCAGAGGTAACAGTTGCAGTGGTAGTATTTTTAATTATTTGTATTCGTTCTTCGACGTATCTCCGATGCACATCTTGCTACCTACCCGACACGGTGGCTCTCTTAGTTCGGACGGCCCTGAGCGCGCGGCAGGCGCGCGCCGTGATTCGTCAGTGTTTTTCGTTAATAATTCAAAAACGAAGCTCCATCCGACATTTTTGCAAAGGAAATTGTTGTTCAGAATCGTCTCAGCTACCCCACATTTCCGGTTCTTACACTATTTACGGGACACCCTGTATAAGCTTGGAACTCGTCCACGATATAGGCAAATATCGTATCCCCTCTAGTTATTCCCACTGCATACTGTTAGAACCCATAGATGCCAGATTCAGCACCCGGTGCGATACTCACACATGGCAGATCACGCGTACGTGAGCTCGTGGAGTTTCGGAAAGTCGACAAAGGCAAACTGACACATGCCCTCTTTCTCGATTATTCCGAAGTTGCCCGAAGTAATTTCGGACCGCCTCGTGGGAGTCGAGAGAGAAAGGCTCACATTTGCCTCCTCACTCTTATAACAACTGAAATCCGACCTCCCGTCTACGGTATTCGATTTGGAATCTCGAGCCGAGATTCTCGACTCCCAAGGCATTTTTACTTTCCGACCTGTGTAGGTGCATATAAGCAAAGTACCCATAATGAAAAAAAAATTTTGTAAAATTTATTTTACGGAAATACACGTTTTAAGACCTCCTGATCATATTTTAATTATTGAAAAAAAAGAAATTTTTTTTTATTATTCCGATGTATGAGCGTACACATGTATATTATTAATACGATTGAGTATAAATGGTTGAATGAATTTACATGGAACTTCACATTTAAGTTTTATGTTCTCACTTCAAAGTCCGGTTAGACTTTGACTGTAATCAGCCCATGGATAATAATGAATATACCTCTTGTTTTATAGTTGTTCCGATACATAGGCGTAATTTATAAAAGATCTTTTAAATGTTTCATATAAATCTTGGGAAGAATTCAATTTTATGTAAAAAAAATTAAATAAACTTTTTCTCTATCTTCTCTAGAAAAGAAAAACTTAAATGAAATCTTATACATTACATGCTTACTTAAATCGCATAGAATACGAATAGAATAATGTGCAAAATGGTTTTACTCGCAAAGGGTTAATTGAGAAATAAATGCTTGGTAATTAAAAATAGCAGTAAGCAGCTTAACCGGCTGGAATTTTCGCTAACAAATTGAAAACTCGGTTCTAACAAGGAAAAATTGGAATGGTATCCAGTTTTGGGTTAGGTTATTACAGGTACTTATCTTTAGAAATAGAACTATATTTGTAACTAATCGGCGTGGCGTAAGTGATGAGGTGTTTACCTGCAAGTTCGAGCTCTTTTGCTCTGCAGGTTCGAACCCTGGCAGAACAAATTTTTTTTTTATTTTTTCAATCATATTTTAATCGTACACAAAATGTGACATTATATTTTTGTATGACCTTCGAATATTTTTTTTAAAGTTAAATTTAACCAATTACATTTAACATATGTTATTTTCAATGTACAAAGTACATGAATCTGGATGGAACTTTTCGTAAAAACTGTCAAAACATAAAAATTTCAAGCACCACGTACATCTAATGAAAGTTTTATTTTTGCAGAAATTACAAAATTTTGTATTTAACTCTGATGGAAAGGCCGCTTCACGTACATTGATAATGTGTGAACGATTTTCGGTTAGACGTACCTTGTACCTCGTACTTTTTACCTTATACTTCAGGTAAAAAGGGATATAACTGGATAAAATAGTTTTATGACATTACCTGTTAACTCATGTTACTGTTCTAAAATGAAACGCTATGTTTTGTACCTTTAAAAATATTCGACTATGTCCTTTTAAAATTTTAAATCCAACCCATACTTTGTATTAAACTGGCAAACGGGAACACTTTTCTTTTGTTTCTAAACGGTTTGGTGGTGCACGTTATTAATTTTGATGGATTGTTACAATCATTTTTTTATGCAAAATTAAGCCAAATCAAACATATAATATTTAGTTCGTCATAACAAATTGATACGGTTAACTCAAAATATATCGAGGAAAATCATTATTAATTAATTTCCGCATCTATTAATTCTACTTTTTTGTTTATGTTATAAAAATAAGAACTCTTCTTATTGAAAAATGCCACAGCGTGCACGATACTGGCAAAGAGTGGACTCTCATTTTAATTTATTAATTTTCAATCTTAAAGAATTTTGATTTTGAAAAATCGTATTATTAATATACATATGTACACTCATACATGGGAATAATAAAAAAAATTTCTTCTTTTTCAATAATTAAAATATGATCAGGGGGTCTTAAAACGTGTATTTCCGTAAAATAAATTTTACAAAATTTTTTTTCCATTATGGGTACTTTGCTTATGTGCGCCTACATAGGTCGGAAAGTAAAAATGCCTGGGCAGTCGAGAATCACGGCTCGAGATTCCAAATCGTACGCCGTAGACGGGAAGTCGGATTTCAGTTGTTAAGAGCGAGAAGGCAAATGTGAGCCTTTCTCTCTCGATTCTCACGAGGCGGTCCGAAATTACTTCGGGCAACTTCGGAATAATCGAGAAAGATGGCATGTGTCAGTTTGCCTTTGTCGATTTTCCGGAACTACACGAGCTCACGTACGCGTGATCTGGCATAGTGTGAGAAAGCACCTTCGGTCTACCGCTGTACTGGCGAGTGTGCCTTCCTATGGGCGGTTCCCCAAGATTGCGGCGCGCTTGACGATCGGTCGTCGAACATTGTCATACGATACGGGTTCAAATTACTAAGGCAACACTAGTGCAATAATACAAATTTTTTATTTTTCCTTTTCTTGTTTTGAAACTTTTAACATGTCTGTGGAAGTTTTCTGATTTAACTAAGATCAAGTACAATATAATTTTTATTATTGTTTTTCATAAATTGTAATATACATTTGTCCTTTCTTTAAAGTATATCCTCATCTGAAAAAAGAAATTGTAATTTAATTGACCTATCATTTATTTGCTGAAATCGTAAGACAACTCAGAGTAAAATAAGTTGGTTAAACAGTTTAAATTTACAAGTTGTATCTTTTTGAGTCATATCACTATTGCAGTAAACGAGCGATACATACATATATGTACTGAAGTTATGATACGATTTAACTAGTACACATACAATAATAAATCAACAACGAAATTTATCTTTATTTTTGTTCTTTCTTTTTTCAAACTTTATCAACATATTCGTGACACTTTCCTGATTAAAATGAGCATTTACTAACGCAATAAGCGATCATAAGCATGCATCAAGGGTCAGCTCGTTGCCTCTTGGCAAGTCTGATCGAAGGGGAAGGGAATCGATGCACCCGACACAGGTTCCCCATTTCCCCCAAGCATCCTGTTGGGAGCCAACTGGACCCAACTCGGGATGTCTAACAGAGAGAGGAACAGTTCCTGATCCCCTCTGCGGCCGAAATACCCTTTCCCTTGGATCGTCTCACTAGAGGACGGTAACTGACCCTTCGGACCAGCTAATCGGCCGATCACTTGCTTTCAACATGGAAACAGTGGTGATCGGAGGGGACGGGAGACTAGTGAAAGAGAAGCTACTTGTTACATAATTACTTGGCAGGTCACGCGGCTATACTAAAGACTTAAGTCTAAATTAGTGGTACCAAGCAATTATTTTGTTTAAAAAGGGATGAAGCTAAATTGTTGGAGACGCGACGCGACGCGGTGCTGAACCGTGCAGCAGATCTTCGGATCGAATCGACACTGCCCTTGGTAGATTAATAAGGAGTTCCGGACGAACCAGGGGCTCTATACCCTGGGAGCCGTAGGAGTAGGTTACACGGACGAACCAGGGGCTTTATACCCTGGGAGCCGCTAGAAGGAGTGGACGAACCAGGGACTTTATATCCTGGGAGCCATGTAGGTTTTTAGGAAGTTTTAGGATCCTGCTCTGTCGTAATGGTACAGTAGTCGCCTCACTTGAAGTCCCGCGGAAGAAATGCGGGAGAAGTAGAAGGGATACACATATTCCCACATATCCATTGATCTTTCGCTCGCTATTCGTCGCGGCAGTTACACACACATGTGGATTAACTGAGAGCAAGGAAGCAAGATAGATAAATGGGCGGTCCGACTTCCTTTGCCCCTGTGCCGTCCCGCGAGACTTCAAGTGAGGCGACTACCGTACACCTCGAGCGGTAAAGGTGTACCGGATTCGTGAGATACTCCTCTTCTTACTGTTAATAAGGTTCAGGGTTGTATTAAGTAAATAATGCAAGTCAGGATAACTACTTGAATATATTCTGATCGATGCTCAAGTACAATTGTCGATTATTTGAACTAATACTATTGCTAGGTTGCCACGACGGCGAAAGTTTTAAATCGGCTTTTACGCGGCGCGTTCGCGGGAGCTACTCACTCGATTAGTCGATTGAACACTCACAATTAAAACCGCTAGAGTGAGTAGTTGCTCGAAGGGGATCATAGCCCGATCTTTCTCCGAGTGTCAAAGTGACGTCGTCTCGAGAAGTTTTGAGAAAAAACTGAGCTCCTCGAGTGAGAAAACGCGACCCTTATATACTAGAAATTGAGCCGTTACAGTGGCGGGGCATTACCATATAAAACAATGAAAATTGGCCCGGGTGTTCACATACGGCATGAGTCAATCCCGTCCGGGGATTGTATGCTAGATCATAAGGCCAACGCCCAAGCCACCAAACATTTCGGTCCCATACATGATATGTAACAGGTTAAAAAGAAGGATGAAGCTAAATCGTGGGATACGCGACGCGACGCGACGCGACGCGACGCTGAACCGTGCAGCGGATCCGAGGATCGAACCTACTGCCCTTGCTAACTCGATCTCTATATGAAAACAGATGGCTACAGCCCCGAATCGAGGTCTCCATTTCTCCAACGCAACCCGCCGAGAGCCCGTAGGACCCGACTTAGGCTGTCTGACAAAGAGAGAGTACCTGAAACAAGGTCGACTTCCGCTGGAAGGTATGCGTTTCCGCAGAATACAGAAACTTCACACCTTCCAGCGAAGTACCACTTTCCCTCGACCAAGCTACCAAGGGAAGGCGATTAGATCTTTCGGACCAGATATACGGCTGATCACATGTTTTAATCGATGAAACAGTGGTGAGCGAAGCAGGAAACGAAATAACGAGAGAAGAAGCTACTTGTTTAATAATTGCTTGGTAGGACGCGTAAATATGTACAATAAAGAAATCTTCGACGTTAATTTTAATATTCGCACGAAGCTTAAATCTAATCGACTTAGAATTAAATGTCCCTCGGCGGTTGTGGCGTCTTACTTCGATGTCCCTGCGAATAATCTGAAACTAAAATTGATACACATGTTAGTGACATATGAAAGGAAATTTAATAAACACCATGCAGACTAGATAAAGCGATGGAATAATTTATCGTGCTGATGTACCGAAGAGTGAGAATCTATAAGATTCTCGATGTTAAACCTACCTAAGGAAACGTACAAAATGTACACATGATACAAAGTATTCTACTCATACTTGCGTAACGAGAGATAAATAAAAGGAAAGATAATGTCGAAGTAAAATAGCAAACAATTACAAAAATTATCTGAAGAACCATACAAACGAAAACGAACAGAAACAAAGATTCAGCAGAATTGAAAATCCAACGATGAAATCGAAGAGTAAAAATATCCAAGAATTAAACAAAATAGAATAAGAATAAAAATCTTATTATAATTATTGACATCAAAATTCATAAAATAGTATGCAAACAAAAATTATACATGGGTTAACGAAATTCATAAAATAGTATGTAAACAAAAATTATACATGGGTTAACGAAATTCATAAAATAATATGCAAACAAAAATGGTATACATATAATTCGACACAATCATGCCAATTCAAAAAATAAGGCACTAGTCGAAATAGAGGAGGACAACATAATAATCGGATAAAACCGGACAGTCGAAGAACATTGAATTATGACCAAACAAATAAAATAAACTAGTCAATTTTGTGATAATAATATAAATAAGTAATGTGGGCTTACTACTTGTTGAGTATTAGTTACCAAGGAAGCACCAAAGATCCAGCTGTAACATAAGAAACAATTCGTAATTTAGCAAAAGCGATGGACAGTTCCATAACGTTCAATTGGTATCACACGACAAAATAGAAGTGGGGAGAGCAATTTTAAATAGTTCTTACCAGTGGTCATCACGATCCGGCACTGGTCAGTAGTGGTCAGTTCTGGTCAGTTCTGGTCACTCCTTGTCAGTCCTGGTCCCCAGTAATCAGCGCTCCACGAATGGCCTGGCTTAGGCCCGCGAGACCCGATTCCCCTGGATGCTCCAGGGGTACTGAAGAATTTGTCCAGCAGTAGTCTTCGAGTGGGAAAGTCGAAGAATGGGGAGACAGTGTCAACGTGAAGAGTTAAGAACCGCTTGGTCTAGAGAACATCGCTATTTCGATTGGTCCCACCTCTTGACCATTTCTAGATCATCATTGGACCGCTGACCTCGATGTCAACTTCATCGTTGACCACCAGTGACCATAAGCTAGTCATTGTTGATCATCGACCCATTAAAACCTTCTTACAAGGATCCCCTTACAATTTGATGCATGATCTTTTTAACATTTTGTTCCTCTTTGAAAGAGTGTATCTCATGTCATAAGACACTTGTGGTACAGCGATAGCGTTCATCCCACTAACGATAGGTCTATTCTTTACCTCGTTTATGTGTAATAGGTATACATGGGTTGGAAAATAAAAATGCTTGGGCAGTTGAGATCTAAAATCGTATGCAGGTTGACACAAATAGGATTTCAGCTGTTTCAAAAGCAAGAAAAAAAGACTCACATTCGCCTTCTTTCTTGTATTCCCGAAGCTGTCTAAAGCACCCAAGCTCACGTACACATGGCTGTGAATTGGTGTGTGTAAATGGAGGAGTAAGCTTACTCTGGGCACTGATCTGCCGACTGATAACACTGTTATGAATCAATTTTTAGATTTACCAAGACACATATGTATAACCTTCGTATCTGTAGTATTACTCATTTTCAATTCGTAAATTTTTGTTAATACGTGTCTTTTTGTACATCAGTTCGAACAATTGCCGTACCAAGCGAAAAATTCGGAGGTGATTTTAGCGTCCTCGTCAGTTGAGAAACTATTCACTGAATTAGTGTTGATGGGCAGACAGTTGTAACGTGTGCCCCACGCACCCGTTTGCTTGTCAAGGTGGCAGAGAAGGTGAACCCCTACGTGGCGCGTCCCCAGGTGGCGGATAGGGGCAGCCGCTGAGATGGGATGCGGGGATGAGGTCATCAACCTAAGAAGGCTCATGGCCGCATCCTCGCATGGCATCCCGGAAGTCGGAGCGAAAGCTTCCGTGGACCAGACACCAGTATGAATGCTTTGCGTGTGTGAATGTGTGTGTGAGTGGCCCGGAGCATGGGATATTTGCCGCGGGTTTTACCTAAGGCTGCAGGTTGGCCAGTTGGTTGCGGCCGGCGGCTTAGTCCCATGTCACGGGACCGCGGGCGCTGGTGACCAGGCCCCTGCGGTTGAGTGTGAATGCGGTGGGAGGCACTCCTCCCACCGGGAGGGGCCTGAAGATCCACGACACGGCGGGGGACTCTGTGATGTCTCATTAGAGTTCCCGGCCCCTCGCCAGGCGTCTGAGGATGGTCACCGTGGGGTTTTAGCCGGTAAGAGTCCGGCACTACTCGCCGGCTCGCCCTTCGGGTGGGCCCGCGAGTATCCATGAGGATTTCCCCACGTACAAAAAAAAAAAAAAGTTGTAACGTGTGCGTAAATACATGTGAATTGACTATACAGGGATTGAAATTCATTTCTAAATCTGTTGGTAATGTTGTGAGTGACACGAAAATGGTAATGGGGCTCTAGAATCTCAGAAAAATGGACCGAAAAAATACATTGGGTGAAAGATCTCCAAAGGTCGCATACTTCGTCTGTGGTATATCTATGCCCCTCCTTTCTTCATCCTCGTCGTTTCTACAGTCCAGCGATCCACGCGGAGTATAAACAAAACACTGTCGTCTACCTGCATGAGTCACTGCTGTAACAGCAGACAGAGAAGATAGAGATAAAGTTTATTCGATCTTAACCCGTCTCAAGATTCATATAAAATGTTTTAAAAAAATGTTACAAATAATGTATATGTATCGGAATAATTAAAAAACTACAAGATGTATAATCATCATTATCTGTAAGCTAATTATGCCCAAAATCTAATCAGCCCTTGAAACGGGAACATAAAACTTAAATGTAAAGTTTCATTGAAATTCATTCAATCGTTTAGACGCAATCATGTTAATAGCATACGTACATAGGCACAAAAAAAATTTCTTTTTTTTTAATAGTCACAATATGATCAGGGGTCTTAAAACGTGTATTTCCGTGCTACGTATGCCGAACGTTTTGTTCCCCCAATTTTTCCTTTTCCAATTATGTGCGTTAGGAAATCGCCCTGCTACTTATCTGACCTTTGGAATGTGAGTTACTTGCGCCAAGATAAAGCTGCTCGACGACTAATGCAATTCGGAGAATACCAAATATGATAATTTCTAACGTTCATCTGAATCTACCCCTACAGATTGTTAGGTATATAAACCCTGCGATCTCATTAATCGGGGGATCAGGATCGTACAGTTACGTTTAGAATCAACATCAAGTCTCTCGTTACGCTGTCCACGGTTTGATAATTGGTTGCATCTCGTGAGATCGGACTAAAATTCCCTGCCGTATCATATTTAACCATATAGAATTCGCGAGTCAGTACAAATTCTATTACGGCCACATTATTTTCAACCGTTCTTACCCCCGCATCGCCAGTGCATCAACACCATGCAATATTAGGTAATTACACTCTTCTTTTAACACGACATAATTTACACTGAATTTGTATATAACTTGTTTCTTTAAGAATATATCTAATGTTCATTATTAAATTAGTTACAATTATAATATAACTTTACCGCTCGAGTTATATTATATTTAATAATTTAAAGTTACGAGGTCAACTAATATTCGAGGTGTGGCTATTAAATAACGGGACTGATGCTGTAAAACATTTTATTTTAATTTCATACATATTTACTTATTGTCACCTTCAATATACACCCTTGCTTTATCCCTACAACACTCCATGTGAATCTTCCATTGTTCAAAACAGTACTGGAAGTCTTCTTCTGTCAGCTCCTTCAGGACGCGTGTCGCTTTTTCTTTCACAGCTTCAACGGACTCAAATCTTGTTCCTTTTAATGCAGATTTTACCGTAGGAAACAGATACTCGTATGATCCTGAAACAAGCGCCAACCATTGCACTGGGAGAGCCCAAATTCACCGAGAACCAAAAAAGTTCGAATGAGTAAATCAAAATTCAAAGCAATGATGATTGTTTTTTTCGATATTCATGGGATTGTGTATCTTTACTGGGTTCCTGAAGGTCAAACTATTAATCAACATTACTACCTTCACGTTCTTGCTGAACTCCGTGAAAGAATAAGGAAAAAACGACCCGAATTGTGGAAGGACAAGTCATGGGTTCTCCACCAAGACATTGCGCCAGCTCATTCCGCATTGTCTGTCAAGAGGTTTCTAGTCAACTACAGCATTCCAGTGTTAGACCATCCGCCTTATTCGCCGGATCTTGCGCCGTGCGACTTCTATCTGTTTCCTAAGGTAAAATCTGCATTAAAAGGAACAAGATTGGAGTCCGTTGAAGCTGTGAAAGAAAAAGCGGCACGTGTCCTGAAGGAGCTGACAGAAGAAGATTTCCAGCACTGTTTCGAACAATGGAAGATTTGCATGGAGCGTTGTAGGGATAAAAGAGGGGTGTATATTGAAGGTGATAATAAGTAAATATGTATGGAATCAAAATAAAATGTTTTACAGCGTCAGTCCCGTTATTTAATAGCCACACCTCGTATCCTAATATCCAAATATGAATTCTTATAACCTAGTGGATCCTCGATTTCGCATCGAGTTCATCCACCCCATCTATTACCATCCTAGCAGCTCCTCGATTTCACATCGAGTTCGTCTACGCCGTCTTATCCTAGTGACTCCCAGATTTCGCATCGGGTTCGTTCACGTTTCACCCTCCTACGGCTCCCTAGTTTCGCACCAAGTTAGTACGTACGTGACTTCATCTAGAGGTTTGTCCTCGCTATCGACAATCCTAGTAGTTCTTCGATTTCGCATCGGGTTCGTTCGTTTACCTTACTAACAAATTAATACCAAATTCCACACTTCTCGCACTCGCAGGCCACGCGCACTGCATGGCCCTAGCTCGTAACATTCGATAAAAAAAACATTCGAAATTTTTTTTTGTTATACCATTTTCCTTATACCTATATAGGTCGAAAAGTAAAAATGCTAGGGCAGTCGGGACTCGAAATAGTATGCCGATTGTCGCAAGGTCGAATTTCAGCTGTTGTAAGAGCAAAAAGGAAAGGCTTACACTTGCCTTCTTTCTCTATTTCATCGTTTCTCGGCAAAGTGATAAGGACATTTTTTGTTCTCTGGATGTCACTATAAATAGTGCTGTAAGAATTTTTCATTTCCAGGCAGGGCCAAGAATGACCATTCTCTACTACGTTCCTTTTCAAATGAACATCCTATATACATAACTTAAAAGATAAATTTAAAATCTTGTGTTGAAAAATGTTGAATTTTGAAAAGTTACTATTTCGTTACTACTATTTTATTTATAATACGAAGTTACAAATTCGTATTATTATTAATGTAAAAATAGTAATAAATGATGTAAAAATGCAAAGTTAGATGATAAAAATGATAATTGATTTCTTTTAATAATTAAATTTTAATAAAAATATAGGTTCAAAAAAATCACTTTATAATATATCAGTGTTAAAAACGTTGCAGTTTTGAAAACATATTAACTATATTTGTGCACAATATTACTCAATATGAGCTTTCTTTTTTTTCTTTTTTTTTTCACCGCTTTCCTCGCTTGGAAGTACAATTTCTTTAGTCTCTTGAACTTCTGTACTTTTTAATTCTGGTTTAACTTTCTTCTTCTTCTTTTTCTTTGTTTGTTCTGTAACAAGAAATTTGTACAATGTTCTTAAAAATTAGATTTTATGTTCATGATTCAATTTTTTTTTTAATTTTATTTTTATTAAGTTTGCTTTTTTCTTCAAAGGTCATTTGCAATCACGGTTACTATTTACATTTACATGAATTACAAGATTATTACAAACAATTTAATAGATTAATATGCTTCAAAGTTTACTATATTAGAACATAACTCTTCCTTAACCCTTCAGCGGACGCGGCCGTGTACGGAGTACACGACTTAGTTTCGCGACTTATTAGTCTTTCGCCAAAAACTTTTTTCCCCGTGATCAGATCGACTTTTTCTATTCCTCATTTGAATGTTTTTCCATCTATTTGACCCAAAAGTTAAAATTTCATAATATCAATGCCGCGTGTACGGAGTACGAAAAAGGGCACTCGTTTTACGATAAAAAGCGCGCCTGCCGAAGGGTTAAGGGCTTCTTTTAACCCCTTGCACTATTTTCACGAGTCTGACTCCTGATGAAAATTTTAGGCTAAACTTAAATATCACGAGTCAGACTCGTTTAATTTCATGTCAAACGTGAATAACACGAGTTTGACTCGTAATTGACATTTCGGGCCAAACATGAATATCACGAGTCGAACTTGTAAATATCGATATTTCGTCGATCGACATACCATGTTTCAAGATCCGATATTCGAGCTCTTTCCGATCATTATGACGTATGGGTTAGGCACGGCTTCTTCCGAATTTCAGCGCAGTGCAAGGGGTTAAACACCCATTTATTTAATATAAGTTCCTTTCATAATACAATGTACAATATAAATGTTTAAGTAAACAAAAATTCTGGAAAAAATATAATACAAAAATTTTTTAATGTAAAACTAACCTTCATCCAACATCGTGGAAACTTCTAATTTTTCGTCTTTTATGAGGGATGTACTACAAGACCCTTCTTCCATTGTCTCCAACTTAACTTTCTTTTTCTTCTTCTTCGGCAATGGAGTAATTTCTTCTTCCAACTTCACTTGAATATCTTCTGGTGTAACTATTAGCTCCTCTGTACTCTCAATGTTTTGCCTTTTTTTCTTTTTTTTAGGTATTTCTTCGTCTTGTGTTGCAGAAATTTCCTCAATCAATGGTTTTTTATCTTCAATTTCTGAATGCCATCTTTTTCCACTTGGAAGTGTTGTATCTGCAGCTGTAGGATAGTGAACATATTCACTCTTAGCTTGATATTTTTCAAACTTAGCTTTTGCTTTACACGTTCCACTTATTCTACGAAGATTTCCTTCTTCTAATATTCTTAAACGTGCTTCTAATTTAACCTTGTGTTCAGCACCAAGATCAAAATTTGCATCCTCTCCTAATGCATCTACTCTAGTTGCTAATGATGCTTTGGCCGCCAACATTCTGGACATCTTTCCCTTATTTTTAATCGAAGATTGTCCAACAAGTTGTGCATGATATATTAAGCCATATTTAGGCGTATCTTTTTTCGTTTTCAATGCTCGAAATAGAGCTTTTTCTGCGCCAAGTATTTGTACAGTAGAAGCTGGATGTTTAGCAAGGTTAATTAGAGAACCAGCATGCGAAATTAAGCGAGCCCCCACTAATTCTCCAACAAGTACAGTTAAATTAGGTGCCATTGCCATCATTCTTGCTTTAAGATAATCATATAACTGTGCTCTGTATTGCGAAATTTCGATAACTTGATCACATAGATGTTGAATATTTAAAATATCATCTTCAGATATTTCAGTTCCCATAGATATTTGAGCAGCTTCTTTCACTTTTTCCTCTACATCTTCTGATAATATATCGGATAAATCCGAATTTCTAGTATTTTCTCTGGTTCCAATAACTTTTACCGTTTTCACGAATGCTACGTTATCCATAACGATTTTTCCAAGTTCTGGAAAGTGCCAGCCATACCATTCGCGACAACGCATTACATAATTATTTAATTCCTTGTCTAAATCGTCCAATAGACAAACAGCTTGTATTATCATAGTATCAATTTTGTCAGGTGAAAATTTCAACTTATATCTGGATAGACTGTGTGCTAAACCCAATGCCATTGCTGTCATTTCTTTCTTTGGTAGTCCAACCAACAAACTATCGATTTGACTTCGTATACATCTCATTAACTCTTGTATAGCAGTATTGCTGATACAAGACAAACTAAGTTTATCCTTTATGGCATTGCCCAATTTAGCGTCGGCAACAGCTAATTGTTCTTGAAACTCTGCACAATATTTTTTTAGAATTTTTTTTAACGATTTACAAAGTTTACCTTCTACTGCGGCCGTAGTCGCTGCTAGAGCTTCAGTAGTATCGGCAAACTTTTCAAAATGCTTCAATTTAACTCTACAAAGTAAAAAGAAAGTTAAATAAATATATATTTACAAATAAACACATACAGTCAATCAAAAGTCTACGTACACCGCTCTAAAATTTATTGAACGTTGTATATTAGTCAAGAAGGAGGTCAGAAATAAATAATTTTTACGTTATTATACTGAGAAACATAACATTTATTATTAGTAAGCAAGGAAAGGGCATACATCCATTTATTAACGGAATATAAAGGGCGAAAGCACAAACGTAACAAAAATGTCAAAAAAGTCTTTGTACATATAAATTTATTAACTATAGTTTTTTAATTAGTGATCAGTGGGTCCTCTCTTTAGTTTAATAATTTCTTGCAACCTTTTTTACATGTTACATACCAACTTTTTAGTTAAATCTGGTTGAATGTTATTCCATTCTAACAGTATTTTGATTTCAAATCTTTTTTGTTTTTAATATTGTACTTTTTAAATTTTCTTTTCATTTCACCCCATAAATGTTCGATAGAGTTTACGTCGGGTGATTGAGGAGGTGTATGAAGCTGCTTTGGGACATTATACAGTAACCATTCTTTTACTTTCTTCGTCATATGCTTAGGGTCGTTATCTAAATTTAATTTTAATACAGTACAGGTCAAATTTTTTTTCAAAACGTTCAAATAAACATTTTGATCCATAGTACCATCAATAAATATCATGTATCTAACTTCTGCAGCACTCATACACCCCTAAACCATCATGCAGCCGGCTTCATGTTTAAATATTGGATAGAAATGTTTAGGTTCCATTTGCGTGTTTGGTTTTCTCCAAACTTTATTCTTTCCATCTGAATTAAAAATAGTGAATATACTTTCATCATTGAATATTACATTATTCCATAAGTTTTGACCTTTGTTAATATATAAATATGCGAACTCTAATTGCTTCCGTTTATTAATTTGGCTTATAAAAGGTTTTCGCCTAGCTGTACGGCCATTGTACCCTGTTTTCCTTACTGCATTTCGTATTGTTTCAAGCATTACTTGTATATTATAATCAGTTTCTATCATTGATGCCAATTTTGGATCACTAGCCCGTGGATCAGATCTAATTGTTCTTAAAATGGCATGTTTATGGTGTGATTCTAATTCTTGAGGTCTCCCTGTTCGTCTTCGATTTTGATTTGATCTTGTTTCATTGTATCTCTGGCAAATATATTTTAGAAGGTGACTTTTTTACAATTTGTGCAATTTTTTTCTATGTTGCACCTTCTTCTCTTAATTCAACAATTAACTCTCGAATCGCAACAGGGATTTCCATTTTGAAGAAAAGACGCACAATATCAACTTTCTGTTTGTTAGCACTCAAGAAACTACTTATTCTTAACTTTGGAGCATTGTTCCAGTCTTGTTTGTAAACATTCTGCAGAATTCTTAGAACTAGACTGTTAAATATTTCTTTGTACGAAGATTTTTTTGACATTTTTGTTACGTTTGTGCTTTCGCCCTTTATATTCCGTTAATAAATGGATGTATGCCCTTTCCTTGCTTGCTAATAATAAATGTTATGTTTCTCAGTATAATAACGTAAAAATTATTTATTTCTGACCTCCTTCTTGGCTAATATACAACGTTCAATAAATTTTAGAGCAGTGTACAGAGACTTTTGTGATTGACTGTATGTATACATTTTCTAATTATTAATGTCTAATTATTATATATTATTAATAGTAAAGAAATATTGTTTTCATATTATAACATAAAATAATACAAGCAAATGTTATTTACTTTACACATATTTTTATTATGGGAGTACATAAATGCACTACTTCAATATGTGTTAAAATATGATTAAAACTATTAACCTGTTTGATATGGTAAACTTGACTGCAAATATGCTGCTACTGTATAGGGCAGCTAAGATGTGAACACATGTTTCATTGAAAACAAAACGTAACATCTGATACATTCTTTTGCTTTATATAAATTATTGATTTCTTATGGAAGTTGTACTGGACTATTATATAGAGTTACTTAACTATTATAAAAAATTGTTTAATAATATACGCGAAATTTTAACGGATAGCCATAGTTACTGTTCATATCAAAAGGGTTAAGTAAAATGTTCATTCGTTTGAGTAAACTCTTAAATACTTACTAAATTATAATTAGCAGTACCAATAATTTACAAAAAAAAATTAGTTTAATATCTTACTTTATTTCAGAAATAAGATTTCTGAAAGTTAACTTACATTTTGCTAGCTGCTTCAGGAGATTCAAAGTTATGGAAAAGATTATCCACCTCTGTCAACTTATTTTCATCAAGTAACTACGAAGAGAAACGATTAAAATAATAATATTTACATATAATTATTCTTGTAACGCATACACCATTCGTATGAAAATAAAAATTACTTAAAATGTACACACGTGCAACATTCTTAAGGTTATGGTGCAAGTTATCACTTACCTTGAAGATAGCATATCCCGCTGGTGTTTCAAATAATACTAACATTTTGATTTCTTTTTATAAAACTGTTGTATTAATAATTATTTGATGATGTTCTCATCTGCAATATAAAATTAATCGCATATCATCGGGCACTATTCGATAATTTTGAATAACTAAGGTTTGAGCAATAAACACCCAGATTAAGCAAGTTGGCACACTTATCAAAAGTTAGATACTCCGTTTCGTGGTATAGAGTGTAACGTCGCGTAGTATACGTTCTCCCCACTCTGAACCATTGTCCCTGCATTGCGTATAGTTAGTTAACGGATAGTAAGTAACTAGATTGTGGAAATCGCTCGCAACATCACTAAATATATTCAAGTGTTGCGTCCCCGTGGTCGGTGGGTTAGAGAAATAAGGTTGTGGGACGGTGCCCGTGGAGCGCTGAACCGCTCTGCTCGGCGAGACGCGCGGAAATCAAACTGCTCGATACGTTAAAAATACTTCAACAACTTTATTCAGTACTGTTCCTTAGATATAGCGATTGGAAAGCGTTCTCTAGTGCAGGACGATAGCTCGTATAGACTGAGAGAGACCCCGGCCAAGCGGGGCTCGGTCTTATATATCCAGCGTCCCGATCGTCGTTTGTTCCTTCCTTTTGCCGGTTGCCAAGTTCTCGGCGCGTGCCATGGAATATTCCCGATCCTTCGAGCGAGAACCGGCGACATGGCCAACCGATCAATTCTTACACACACACATATGCGCAAACAAGCATACAGCCTACCTCTACGGTCAAAACTACATTGTATACACAAAGTACCGGTAACGGTCTACAAATGCTCGGTTTTCGCCTAGATTTCCTCGCGTTGAATTTCCTACAATAATAATACGCATTACAATACGCGAGTTCGTTTGAATCTCGCTCGCTCAAATCGCAGCCTCGATGGTAATAAAACCAGTTCCAGTAAATTCCCGTCGCGCCGCTGTATGTACATCGACCCTACGTCACGCGAATGCGTAACACAAGCTTGTTCATATATTAACCATTATGTTCACCTATTAATAATTATTATATTGTTGCGTCCCGAGTTCGCGGTTTAGGGAAAAAGGAGGTGGGTTGGTGCCCGTGAAGCGCTGAACCGCTCTGCTCGGCGAGGCGCGCCAGAAATCAAACTACTCGATACGTTTCAAAGTACTTTAGCAAAATTTATTCGTTTCTGTTGGTTCAGTGTATAATTTTTTAAATACAACTCCGTTAAGATTAAAAATCGATCTCCGCTCCGCGAAAAATCCTTCCGTCGTCCTAGACGTTCGTCCCTTCTCCGGAAAATTCTCGATCCTCCCTCTGGGTTGTCCTGGTTCAATCGGGGTTGGGCCTTGCCCTATCCGTCCGGATCGTCTTCGATCGGTGATCCACCCCCGAACCGAGCGGAGGTGGAGACTGCGCGGCTATGTTCGGAGCGGCCACGAGTGAGAGAAAGCGAAGCTAGCGGCCTAAAGCAACCCTTAAGAAAATTTATGACCCTCGTGAAAAGAACTGAACGGAACGCAAAGTGAAGTGTCGCGAGGGCCATGCTGTGTTTCAAGACCATCGCAATTCTTAACGAAAACAATTAATTCGGCACGGTCCGTAATAAACTAAAAGGAGGAACGACGGAAACTCCGATTTGACACGACCTTTAGAAAATAAACTAAGTGTCTCTAAGAAATGCCTTCCTTTCTCTCTACCTTCCCCAGCTTGATCGCCCACGTTGAAAAACATACAATAGTAATATATTATAATACGCGAATTCGTTTGAAACTCGCTCGCTTGAATCGCGGACTCGATGGTGATTAATCCAGTTCCAATAAATTCCCGTCGCGGCGCTATATGTACATCAACCCTACGTTCACGCGATAGCGTAATACTATATTTAAACTTGTTCATGTATTAACCATTATGTTCATCCATTAGTAATTATTAGATTCAATCACTAAGTATTAAATTTAGTCTTATTCGTGTATTAATCTCCCACTCCGCTGATTACTCAGAATTAAGCAAGAAGCATTAAATAAAAAGGAGAGTCTCCTCTTAACAATGTTCACAAAATTTGCATTCGGGGTTCACTCGGTTAATAGCAGCATTCAATGGGCTGCGACCACTTGTAAATTGTTTTATTTACCACAGAGCCGTGCAAGGGCTTACCTTTGAGGAATAAATCAAAGTAATTAAATTTTAGTGGTTATCAATTAATTCCTTTCCGTAATCCAATTCTCTGGGTAACAATAACATGTTTATCAAATTCTTATCAACATGCTTATCAAAGTCTCAATATTCTTTTAGTCAGTCGATTATTGAGCGTCGAAGCCCGTCCACGATGCCTGAACGAATACTCAAGGATCACAGAATATTTACTATTCTACCGGGCTACTGAGTGTCGCAGGCCGTCTGGGAAAATAGTAGCGAATTACCGTATTCCTCATAATTTAGATGCCAAAGAGAACCCGCCACACAGTGGTCCGGATCGAGATATTTAGTGATATTTTGCCAAAAAATAAATTTTTTAGTATCAAAATTTAATAAATTAGTATTGTTTCCTGATTGTCCATCAGCCTTAAAAATAAAAATGTTAGTGAAATTGAATGAAAATTGTAATTTGTAAAAGTCTTTAGAGTTGAACGATTTAAAACTATCATTTGCGCAAGAAATTGCTTCTTCTCATTGAGATGTTTTAAAAATTTCATTTAATATTTTCATTCCGTTTTTTTCTTTTAAATCAAGAGTATTTCTTTGCAGTGAGAAACAATGCTTTCATTAATAACTGCTGTACATAATATATTTAAGAAGTAATGCTGAATGAAATGAATAAAATGTATAGAATTCTTTACAATTGACAAGGAATATTTTAAAATTTTAAAATATCATATATTTTAACTAAATGGAATGTTTTCAGCACATCTTCTTCTAAATGTTCATATAAAATCACTTCCCCTTTCGGACCACTTTTCATATTATTATTCGCGCTCGGATTTGGTTGGTCGGATTGAAATTGGTATAGTTGTGATTTTGAGAAAATATTTATTTAGTAACAATAACAAAGTGGACTGTATATGGTAATGATTAGCACGACTGTAATATAAGAGGAACTGTTTCCCCCGTTCTACTTTCAAATATGTGTTCAACAACAAGTTAAGAGAGTTGATTGGTATCCCGAAAGGATCGGATAAGAGTGATCTTCGGTGTCTGGAGTCCGTTTCCTCCTCAGTGTAGATCTCCTCCAAGAGGTACACTTGGGGGTGTTTGCAAATTCCTTTGTGGAATTTGTGACTCGATTGATTGGCCATCGACTTGGGAGAGGAGGACCCATTTTCCTGCCCCATTTCAGCAGGAAACTCCTCCTTCACCTCGATGGTGAAGGAAAGTCCCAGGACACGCTGGCGAGGGTGGCCGAGGTTTCCTCTCCAAGTCGGAGGCCGCGTTAATTTACCGAGAAAGAAACGGAACTCCGGATTATCAACCAGCCAAGAGGCTGCGTCTGTTTTGCAGCTGTTTTTTGGCTATATTGTTCCGCGTGTCGGCGATGGCCGTTGTCATTTGGCCTCAACGACCGTACCACCCGCGGACCAATATAGCCCTTCGCTGGTCAACTCGAGTATAGCGTTTCTTTCATTTGACAATATTTTTCTGTTACTCTGAAATTTGCCAGATGTGAGAGACTCGAAGATCTTTGCGATGTAGTACCGATCCCGCGTCTGGCAACATAAAGGACCGGACACAACCCGAGTTGGCCAGCGGAATGTGCGCATTTTGTTTCCCGAACAATTATTGTTTAAAGTCATCAATGTCATTACTCATGGTCGCGTTTATTACTACCATGGCACACGCTACGCTATAGAACCATTCGATCGTTTACAGCGAAATATTTCTAGACGACTTTATACATATGTGGGGTGTGAATGTGTGAATGCGTTGCTGTGTAAGTGCGTGAGGCGAGTGATCGTAGCGGAGTCAGGTGTTCGAACCGGGAAAACAAATCGATCGATTGCTAGCTAGGTTGCGAAGCGAATGCAGAATTCGTGCGGTTTTTGCCTCAAGGCGTGTGTGTGTGTGTATGGGTAATTAGGAGAAGACGACCGGGAAGGCAGCGCGATTGGAGCGATTGGTGGATTCAGAGCGAGCGTGTGCAGAGTAAAACGGTTATTTTTGTGTTTTAATAAAGTTTTGATAACGAAGTTCGTTACGATCATTGCTCTCGCAGTCAGCCATATACTACACATATTTTATAGTTATTGCTAAGTTTTGTTCTTTTATCTGTTTAAAGTTTAGTTTTGTAACGGCTGGTCGTACAAGTAAAGAAAATATTCGATGAGATAACGGTTAGCGCGGTTTATGATTCACGCAACAACGAAAGCTATTTTTGAGGAAATGTTTTCCGTATGAATAAAAGAAACGTTCAAGTAACTTGTTCGTCGACTGCCTCAATAGTAAATCGCGGGCGTCATAAACCATGCATTTCTGGAAGGTAACTGTACAGGACCATCGGCCTGCGCTCGAGATAGCGTGAGTAACAGGCCTAATGGAAATTCCGCTGCATTGCCAAAGGACAATGGTAGAAAATGGCCAAAATCTGGGTTTGCCCGGCACCTAAAATATTGATAGAGTATAATTCTGATTATACTCTATACAGGGTGTTCGGCCACCCTTGGGAAAAATTTTAATGGGAGATTCTAGAGGCCAAAATAAGACGAAAATCAAGAATACCAATTTGTTGGAGGCTTCATTAAAAAGTTATTAACGTTTAAAGTTCCGCCCGTTCTGAATTTTTTTCTCAAAAATGCGCAGGATTTCGGGGGTATGTCTATTCACCAAAAATGATTCTAATTGACCCTTGCAACCGAAAATAATTTTTCTAGAACGATTTGAAATTTTTTTTTTTCCGTCGCAAACTTCCATACTTTCTTGAATTTTTTTCTTGAAAATGCGTAGGATTTCGGAAGTATGTCTATTCACCAAAAATGATTTTAATTGAGCCCCACAACCGAAAATAATTTTTCCAGAACGATTTTAAATTTTTTCTTTTCGTCGAAAAATTTGGGCACCTAATTAGATTTTCGGTAAGGAATTTTGTCTCGAAAATGCGTAGGAATTGGGGGGTATTTGTAATGACCAAAAATGATTATAATTGATCCCCGCAACCGAAAATAATTTTTTTAGAAAGATTTGAAAAATTTGTTTTTCGCCGAAACATTTCAGCACCTATCTGAATTTTTTCTCGAAAGTGGGTAGGATTTCGGTGGTATGTTTATTCACAAAAAATGATTGTAATTGACCCCCACAACCGAAAATAATTTTTCCAGAACGATTTGAAACTTTTTAATTTAATTGTTAATAACTTTTTAACGAAACCTCAGTCAAGAAATTGATATTCTTGATTTTCGTCTTATTTTGGCCTCTAGAATCTCCCATTAAAATTTTTCCCAGGGGTGGCCGAACACCCTGTATAAACTATATTATGTAATATTACTATAACTATTTAATATAGAAGAACATAAAAAGAACAAAACGTGAGTGTAAAAACCATAAGTGACTACTCTCAACTAGAGTTCGATGCAAAGTGACTTTCTGCTATCGAAGTTAAATCCTCTCAATTCCTATCTACATATTTTAAACAAATAAGGTCATCAACACGGAGGACCCTTTTTACTACGCACGTTCGAGGAGCATGCCCCCGAACGAAAATACTTCATTCATCGATACCCACTTAATACTAGCCTAAACATCATCGGCGCCAACGATAACGCTTCCCTGGTCCAAACATATACACTTCTTACAGTATTTATCCGAAGAATTATATTTTACGACTTACAGAATAAGGAAGTAGAACTTGTTCAATGTATTTACGCAACTAAATCTTATCAGTTAAAGCAAGATCCTGATTTTCATATACGATATTGTAATCATTAAACCGTATTCTTATATTTTGGTGTACCCAGTGTATTGCTGCGGTGTATACAAGGCCCCTATCCCCGCGCGGAGAGGACGTTTCTGTTTATGCGGACATGTGTAACGGCTCCCGGAATTCAGACGAGCGACAGTAGTCGTAGGTAACGCCTCGAACCATCGACAAGGTCCCCTATAATTATTATATTCCCCTACACGCCTTTTTTTTCTAACTTTTTGTTAATAAAATATGTGTCCGTGATCGTGAAAGCGACCCAAGTCATTACATACCCTACAATATAAATATTAATTATTAGCAATAAAATAGCGTTTAAATTTTTATATTTTATGTATTTGTTTTAAAATATACGCTCATTTTGGGTAAAAGGTGTTGGAAAATTCCGACGCCTGTTTGGCGACGACAGGCCCTGGCCTACATGGCGCCAGACTCGTCGTAAATTACGGGCAGACACTAAAGGACCTTTTCGCCAGCGTCGACGAGCATTTTCCCAGCCCGGGAAAGTGTCTTCACTTCTTTCCGAGCGATTAGCTGCGATGCATCGTGCAGAGCACAGCGACGGAATAAAAGCATTATTGTATTTTTGAAAACGTTTCTTATAAAGGATTCCAATATCTCACCTTGTGCGGAAGTCTCTTCATCTACTTTCTTCATAACTTTCCCATCATTTGCAAGATATAAAATTGTGCTTTTAGAACATCTTAGAACATGTAGAATTATACTGTATCAATATTTTAGGTGCCAGGCGAACGTAGATTTTGCCCATTTTCTACCATTTTCTCCTCATCACCTAGCCGTTCTAAGGGTGCAAGGAATGGGCGGGGATGAGGAGCAATGATTGGCAAACGCCATAAGCGGCTGTCAGGTGGCCAATCAGGGTGAACGTAGAAGCAACGGAGCTTTCCTAATAATGAAAAATTAGGAAAGCTTACATTCGTATTCCGTCTCCGAAAAAGTCAAATACGCAGTTACAAGCATTATAAGTTCTTCAGTTTTATTTGAAGTTTATGTTTTATAGTGTGCGTGTGTGTGTGTATATAATAGTTCGTTCCTCTTCCATTTGATAAGTCTAAAAATACTTAAAGGATTATTGCATGAGTTATTTGCGATATTCAACATTTCGTTAATTGTTATCTAGATACTTACTATTTGTTTGAAAATGGAAGGTCTTCGTTCAAACAACGATTTATTCTCTATATTAAGAAGCTCCAAAGGAGATATGAATGACTACATATTTTTGTACGAAAAAATTTATATTCCTTCCGAAAATGCGAAAGCATTACAAAAATAAGTTTGAGTAAATTTATTTTTAATTTAAAAAAGAGATGGATTAAAGCGCGATATACGGACAGTGAACTAGAACAGATCAATAAATGGTTGCAGAGGGATTTTCTGTATCGCCGTACAATAATTGAAGTTTCATCGAGGAGTGTTACAGACAGAGCATCGTCTACGAATGTAATTGTGTATAAAGGAAGGAAATTATTGTCGCAATGCAGCACTAAGGAAAAATGAGAAATTAAGCGAAATACTGAACGCAACAAAGATGAGCTTGCGTAAATATGGCATGAATCAACAAATTCAACTTCTCTGTTAAGGATTCTTAAGGAACCTTGACATCGCGGGGTTTATGATACGGACGTGACTTCTCCGCTATTTTTGAGGATTAGGCCTTCGAGACATTTTTGCTTGATAAAGTACGTTACGGTCATTAAGGAAACTCCAAACTCCACACGGGACTTGGAATCCTTGGAGCTCTTCCTTGCCTCAATAGCGATTGACGTATCGTAAACCCGTGGTAGCGCACATCTGCAGACCACCGGGGTCTTGGGGCTCTGGTTTTCCCCAAATTATTTATAACAAAGGCAACGTTCTCGCTCACTCTTGCATGGTGTACCAGGACACTGGTCGGCAGGGTGGGCGGGAATGTTGCAAAAGGTTAAGAAACGCCCTGCCAAGGTGACGACTTTGAGGATTGGTTTAACCAATTTGGTTTAACCAACATGGTTTGGGATTCGGGTTGGAAATTCGTGTCGATCGAGCTTACACCTCGAATCGTCTCACCATACGATAGAGAAAAAGTAGCAACGGGCTCTCCTTGAATCAACGGGATTCAAGGGTATCGGCAATTTCCCAACACCAGTTGGGTGGTCCTTCGCGCCACGGTTAAGGGAACACAGCATCGAAGCTGTTGTCATACGCACGGTCCGCGCAGCACAGAGCAACTGGGCATAGTGCTTCGTGGCCGAAACATTCTCAAATATATAGAAGCAAATGAATACAGTAAAAGAATTGAAGCACTTTTTAAAGGAGATTTTTTATCCAAAAAAAAATCATTTAGTTTAGAAAAAGCTTTGAGCATTTTCATCATGGCAGACCTTTCTAAATTTCAGTATATTACCATGCGTAATGAATTTATAAAATGCAATAATTATCAATGGCCTTCGTACTTTAAGTTACTGATAAAAAAAAGAAATTGTTATCCTGCCAAAAATACAGTCACAATAACAGAGTTATCTGCGGAAGTAAGTGTTCAAAGCGTATTAGATCATACCGTTTCTCGTATAATCAAGGATATAAGTGGATTAGAAATTACTGAGCTGTTGCTTATAAGCAAATGGGGCTGTGATGGTTCATCTGGGCAATAAAGGTACTAACAACTTCAGTATGAGAATCTTAATATTAATGAAGATACCATTTTTATTTTAAGGTTTATACCGTTAAAATTGCAAAAGAAATCGTCTGAAAAAATAATTTGAGAAAACTCACGCCCATCGTCACCGTGGTTTTGTCGACCCATTCGATTTCGATTTGTTAGAGAAAGCAAAGAAACCATCGAAGAAGAAGTTAGCGATATTAAGAAACAAATCGAAAATTTAAAACCATATAGTGTAAATAATATTAAAGTTGAATATGCCATGGCACTAACCATGGTAGACAACAAAATTTCCAACGTAGTTACAAGCATTTCATCATCAATGCGGTACTATATTTGTCAAGCAAAATCCACTGAAATGGATAATTTAAATTTAATGAATCACACTAATAATTTTAATTATTCTTTCGAAATATCATCGTTTCATGCTTGGATTACGGAAACGAAAAAAATATGTAGGGTTCGTCAAATGATGGCAACACTGCCCGACGTTCTTTTTGCAAACGCGGAACTCGCATCTGAAATAACAGGAATTGATATAACATTAATTAAAAAGTTCATTATACTACAGGTAATTACTTTCTCATCGAATAGATATTAAAAAAAATTGTTGGATGACCAATAGGCCAAACATCGATAAGTCATCGTCTGTTAGTCACAGGGCCCGTTTAGTCACAAGGCCCGTTTAGTCACAAGGCCCGTTAGTCACTAGGTCTAAGGGTCCTCCGCCCCTACTATTACGTAGACGTATATATCCCCGGATCACGGGGCCCGCGAGTTCAGAATTGCCCAAGAAGTCTGCGGGTGTTAACGCCTTGTTGAAGAGTCAAAAGTCCATTGCAAATTCCGTTATTCTTCGTAGTTGAGTTCGGCGTGAGTTCAATGTAAACGAATAAACTCTTATAATACTAGAAGAGCATTACTTGACCACCCGGATCCCAACAAAATAGCAGTATGCACAATATGAATATTTCGTAGTTCATGATTGGTATTATGTACCTTCCGTTATTTTAGAATCAGAGCTAACAGTACCAGGAAAATTTGAAGGATACCAACAAACACAGACACTTTCTACAGACTGTTATTAACGTTCGATCCACACATGTCTGAAATCGAATTGCAATCATGTAAAAAAAAAAGTAAAACCGTTAGATACAGAAGCAGAAGAATTATTACTATAATTTAATAAAAAATAAAAAAATATATTGTATATTATTTTGAATTATATCTATAATATAATAAATTATTATCGTTAGATAATTTTTCTTTAATCTGCAAGTTACTTTATGTCCCTACAATGTACAGTTCAAGTTTCATGTCGATATCTTCTATAGTTGTAAAATTATACGACTAAGTCACTAAATTTGTCAATCTGGACCACTGTACGCCGTCGCCGAGCCTGGCGGGAACCGATGTACCGGAGGATTTTATAAAGACGCTGTAGACAGGCAGATTGCCAGTAGCCATGCAATCGGTGCTGGCTACGCAGGATGGCGTCGCGCTGGAGAAGATGGCCGTTCAGGCTGGCGCGATTAGGGAGGTGAGCGTCCCCTTGGGGACATCAATGCCCTCATTGAGAAAGTTGTAGCGCTGGTTACCAGAAAGATGGAATCCAGGGGACGCTACAGGGAACGCAGCACCCGCCTCTACGTAGAGACGGTGCGTTCAATTGCCCTCTACGCGGCCCCAGTTTGGGCCTCAGACCTGGATGCCAGCCGGCGCAGCACGGAGATACTGCGCCGCATCAACCGTCGGCTGGCCATCCGGGTCGTTAAAGGTTATCGCACCATCTCCCACGAGGCGGCGACTACCCTGGCGTCTCTCCCGCCGCTGGAGCTCCTAGCCTGGAGAAACCAGTTGGTTTTCCGGCATTCCAGGGAGTTCCAGGAGGCTGGGAGGCCGCCAGAGGAGAGGAGGCAAGCGGTCGAAGCGACGAGGCGCCATGCCCAGCGGACCGTTTTGTTCGTGTGGTTCCATCAACTCATTCAAATTGGTGGAGCCACACAACGGTCCGTTGGTGCAGTCCTGCCACATTGGCAAGAGTGGCAGGACAAACCAGGTAGGCTGTCCTACAGGATGACACAGGTGCTCACCGGGCATGGTTACTTTGGTGAGTACCTGTGTCGAATCGGAAAAGAAGCGACGACGGTGTGCCACCGTTGTGGAGACCCTCAGGACACGGCGCAGCACACGCTGGAAGCCTGCCTAGCGTGGGCAGATGAACACCGTGTCCTGGAGCAGGAAGTTGGAAGTAACCTCTCGCTGGCCACAGTAGTTAGCAAGATGGTGGCCAGCGAGGGGACATGGCAAGTGATGGCCTCCTTCTGTGAGGTAGTTATGTCACAGAAAGAAGCCACCGAACGGGCGTGCGGCTCGGAGGGGGGCCAGGACGAGGCGACCTTCGCCTTCTGGCATCTTCCAGAGGCCTTGAGGTCCCGGTGGTCCTCCGGAAGTGGGGCGACCCGTCAGCCCACTCCAACAGCCACCACGTCGATGGCCGGATAATTGACGGGTTGCCTCTGGGAGCTGCAGGTGCTCGGTGCGAGGGTCCCGAACACCGAAGGCAGCCCCGGAGCCGCGGGCGTCGGGTGACCTGGCGTCCGTAGCGGAGAAATCGGGGGGATAGGGACATGTCGTCCTTCCCCCCGGAATGAGCCTCGATAGGCAAGACGCGGCAGGGGACTCTGTGATGTCTCATTAGAGTTCCCGGTCCCCCGCCTCAGCGCCGGAGGACGGTCACCGTGGGGTTTTAGCCGGTAAGAGTCCGGCACTACCCCTAGGCCCTCCCCTACTTAAGGGTTTCGGGGTGTCCATGAGGATTTCCCCACATACAAAAAGAAAAAAAAAAAGGGAACGCATCGCACTCGGCAATCGGAAGTTTGGCTCAAACTACGATGTTGGCCTTTCTGGCATCGGAAGCTGCGCTTTTGCTTCAGGTCGATGCGTCGAACTTTGCGGCGGGACTTCTTCTGTGTTCCAGCAGAGCGCTGACGGTGTATCGTAGCCGCTAACGTTCTTCTCTAAGAAGCTAACATCAACTGAGCAAAAGTACAGCACGTACGACAGAGAACTGCTCGCTATTTTTGCAGCCGTCAAACATTTTCAACATTTCCTCGATGGACGGGATTTTTATGTCTTAACGGACCATAAGCCGTTGGCTTTTGCTTTTACTAAGAAGTCGGAACAATCATCTCCCCGACAGCTGCAGCAACTCTCATTGTGGCGGCCGATGCAACGGGCATAGCGCCGCATAATACAGGATGTTCGGCTACCCCTGGGAAAAATTTACATGAGCGATTTCAAAGGTCAAAATAAGACGAAAATCAAGAATACCAATTAGTTGATGGAGGCTTCGTTACAAAGTTATTAACGTTTAAAATTCCGCCTGTAGAATGGCAATCCGCGTACATGTTACGTATGCCGAACGTTTCGTTCCCCAATTTTTCTGTACCACTTGCGTGCATTAGGAAAACGCCCAGCTACTTATCTACCCTTTGGAATGTGGAGTCAGTTCTCACGAGATGCAGCTGCTCGGCGACTAACGCAATTCGGAGATTACCAAATATGGTAATGTCTAACGAGTATCTGAATCCTCCCCCACGGATTTTTGAATATATAAACCCCTTGATTTCATTACTCGGGGGATCATAATCGTTCCGTCACGTTTAGAGTCAACGCCACCTTTCCCGTTACGCGTATACGGTTTTGATAGTCAGTTGTATTTCGTGAGTTCGGGCTACAGTACCCTTTCGTATCAATATTAAACCATATAGAATCCGTGAACCGGCATAAATTCTATTACGGCCTTTATTTTCAACTGACTTACCTCCGCATCGCCACTGCGTCAACACTGAGCAAGAACTATTTAGGTATTTATAATTATTCTTTGAACGCGACATAACATACACGAAACACTTGTATTGTATTTTACTTGTTGGTTTAAGAATATATCTAGTTTCATCATTAAATCATAGTTATCCAACTTCTTTAACCATAATATCATTTTAACAATAATATCACTTTACCGCTCGAGTTATATTATATTTAATAATTGAAAGTAACGAGGTCAATTGACATATCCTAAATCCAAATACAAATTCTTACAACCTAGTGGCTCCTCGATTTCGCATCGAGTTCGTCCGTGTATCTAACTAACAAATTGATACCATATTCCATACTTTCTCTCGCACTCGCAGGCCACGCGCGCTGCACGGCCTTGGCTCGTAACATACAGTTGCGTTCGCGCGGAAATTTGCGGTAGGTCAGTGCTAGTGATTCTCACGCAGCATGAAAAATTCTACTTACCGACGTTATCGACAGCCTTAGATTTTTGTCCACTTATGGAAATGCGAACACTTTACGTTGAATAAGATTCAACCTGTCTTATGAAAATCCAGAAGGGTATATCAAAACTCGCCTGACGAGATTTTCACAAAGAAAGGGTGAAAGTCACAAGCAAAGTCGAAAAAGCCATTTTTGAGAAAACCGTTTCTTAAGCGTTTTGTTACTCGGCATGCTTTTCGTCGAAAGTTTCGAACGGCTTCAGTGGCATATTGCACATGTCATAAACCATGGATTTCCGAAGGGCTGCAAGGCCGAGTCAAGCAACCCTCGGCGGGTGACATCACCAGGCCTAGACCCGGAGGAAATTCCGCTGCATTGCCAAACTTCCGTCGACAGAGGTACCCCCACTGAGTCACGTCGTCTTCCTCAAAAAGCGCGTCAAGGGCGCAAGGAGTAGGCGGCGACTTCGGAATTGCAAAATGCTTAATTGGTTAACTTCGACAGATCGGTTCAACCAATTAGGAGGCTGCAAACAGTTCGAGGGAAAACGGAGAATTGTAAGAGTCAGTCTTTGCCACGACTTAGAGTGGACAACACAAATAAAGAAACTCAGGGCGAACTACGGCGATTTATTTAATACTTATTTTATCCCAACACGCGACCACCTCACCTTCGTATTTCTTTTTTTTTTTTAAGTTAAATTTAACCTATTACATTTAACATGTGTTCATATGTTTAACATATTTTCAATGTACGAAGTATATGTCAAAACATAAAAATTTCAAGCACCAGGTACATCTAATGAAAGTTCTGTTTTCATAGAAATTACAAAATTTTGTATTTAACTCTGATGGAAAGGCCGCTTCATTTACATTGATAAAATGTGAACGATTTTCGGATAGTCGTACCTTGTACTTCGTACTTTTTACCTTATACTTCAGGTAAAATAGGATATAACTTGGTAAAATAGTTTTATGACATTACCTGTTAACTCATGTTACTGTTCTAAAATGAAACGCTATGTGTTGCGTCGCAACGTATTGTAGCAATTTGAGGCCTGTTAGAAACGGTGCCGTGTGTAACCGATTCGGGCCGGGTGCAAAATCGATCGATTCCGCGTGTCGCGGAATATTCTCGGTCCTTCCAGAACTGAGAATGTTCCACGGCACGTGCCGAGAATTTTTGCACCCGGCGCGAAGAAAAGACTAAAAGACGATCGGGACCAGGGGTATATAGCCAGGCCCCCGATCGCCGAGGGCAGAGCTTTACAGTATCTCACGAGTACGATGTCAGTTCCGTTCCAACCGACTAGCTGTCTTACACTAGTTTCAATGTGATTCGATTACAAGGTGTAACCGAACAGTGTAGCCGTACTACACTGAACGAACGATCCGCTACGACGTTCAACACTATGTTTTGTACCTTTAAAAATATTAGACTATGTCCTTCTAAAATTTTAAATCCAACCCCTACTTTGTATTAAACTGGCAAACGGGAACACTTTTCTTTTGTTTCTAAACGGTTTGGTGGTGCACGTTATTAATTTTGATGGATCGATACAATTATTTTTTTTATACAAAGTATAGAGAGACCACCACCTTCTCGTGGTTTCCATTAAGCGATATCGGGCACGTTATTAATTATTATTTTTATGCAATTTATGCAAAATTAAGCCAAATCAAACATATAATATTTAGTTCGTCATATCAAATTGATACGGTTAACTCAAAATATATCGAGGAAAATCATTATTAATTAATTTCCGCAACTATTAATTCTACTATTTTGTTTATGTTATAAAAATAAGATCTCTTCTTATTGAAAAATATTACAGCCTGCACAATACTGGCAAAGAGTGGACTCTCATTTTAATTTATCAATTTTCAATCTAAAAGTATTTTGATTTTGAAAAATCGTATTAATAATATACATATGTACGCTCACACATAAGAATAATAAAAAAAAATTTCTTTTTTTTTCAATAATTAAAATATGATCAGAGGGTCTTAAAACGTGTATTTTCGTAAAATAAATTTTACAAAATTTTTTTTCATTATGGGTACTTTACTTATGTGTGCCTACATAGGTCGGAAAGTAAAAATGCCTGGGCAGTCGAGAATCTCGGTTCGACATTCCAAATCGTATGCCGTTGACGGGAGATCGGATTTCAGTTGTTAAGAGCGAGAAGGCAAATGTGAGCCTTTCTCTCTCGACTCCCACGAGGCGGTCCAAAATTACTTCGGGCAGCTTCGGAATAATCGAGAAAGAGTGTATGTGTCAGTTTGCCTTTGTCGACTTTCCAAAACTGAACGAACTCACGTACGCGTGATCTGGCATAGTGTGAGAGAGCACCTTCGGTGCACTTCTGGCACCTCTGAACCAGCTGCTAGTATCGTTACATTCTTCGACGTGAACGTAAATCGATGCAAAAATTTCATTGATCCTACGATTCCTTTTTACATTTTTAATTTAAAGTGTATTTTAAAATTAATAACAGTTTTATTCGTAAGTAACTCGGAAGAATCGTGATACACGTACACATAGACACTCACGAATAACATAATCGCGGTGCGTGTTTATTTAATTGCATAGTGGATAGTTACAGAAAGGATTATTTGTGGATACTTGCGGACACTATGGACAATCGTGGGGCGTTTATGATCCCGTGTAGGTGATTTTTGTTCACAACATTGTGTATTGGAACTGGCATTCACCCTTTCTCTGTGAAAATCTCGTCAGGTGAGTTTTGATATGCCCTTCTGGATTTTCATAAAACAGGTTGAATTTTATTCAACGAGAGGTGTTCGCGTTCCCATGGTGGACAAAAATCTAAGGCTGTCGTTAACGTCGGTAAGTAGAATTTTTCATGCTGTCCGAACATCCTGTACAAACACTGGCGTAGAGAAAACTGTAGGGTAAACTTTAAGCCGACTTTCTGTCGCTAGCAATACGTGACGCCCTTAAACCAACGGCCGTCCTAAGAAAGGAATCTCAAGTGTGATTCCTAGGACGGTCGAACGGCGAACCAAAGATGCCAGAAGTGCACCGAAGGTGCTCTCTCACACTATGTCAGATCATGCGTACGTGAGCTCGTAGAGTTTCGGAAAGTCGACAAAGACAAACTGACGCATGCCCTCTTTCTCAATTCTCCGAAGCTGCCCGAAGCAATTTCGGACTGCCTCCGGGGAGTCGAGAGAGAAAGGCTCACATTTGCCTTCTCGCTCTTAACAACTGAAATCCGACCTCCCGTCAACGGTATACGATTTGGAATCTCGAGTCGTGATTCTCGACTGCCCAGGTATTTTTATTTTCCGACCTATGTAGGCACACGTAAGCTAAGTACCCATAATGAAAAAAATTTTGTAAAATTTATTTTACGAAAATACACGTTTTAAGACCCTCTGATTATATTTTAATTATTGAAAAAAAAGAAATTTTTGTTTATTATTCTTATGTGTGAGCGTACATATGTATATTATTAATACGATTTTTCAAAATCAAAATACTTTTAGATTGAAAATTGATAAATTAAAATGAGAGTCCACTCTTTGCCAGTATCATGCACGCTGTGACATTTTTCAATAAGAAGAGTTTTTATTTTTATAACATAAACAAAATAGTAGAATTTATAGTTGCAGAAATTAATTAATAATGATTTTCCTCGATATGTTTTGAGATAACCGTATCAATTTGATATGACGAACTAAATATTATATGTTTGATTTGGCTTAACTTTCTATAAAAAAATAATTGTATCGATCCATCAAAACTAATAACGTGCACCATCAAACCGTTTAGAAACAAAAAAAAAGTGTTCCCGTTTGCCAGTTTAATACAAAATAGGGGTTGGATTTAAAATTTTAGAAGGACATAGTCGAATATTTTTAAAGGTACAAAACATAGCGTTTCATTTTGGAACAGTAACATGAATTAGCAGGTAATGTCATAAAACTATTTTACACATTTTATCAATGTAAATGAAGCGACCTTTCCATCAGAGTTAAATACAAAATTTTGTAACTTCTGTGAAAACAGAAGTTTCATTAGATGTACCTGGTGCTTGAAATTTTTATGTTTTGACTGTGTTACGAGCCAGGGCCGTGCAGAGCGCGTGGCCTGCGAGTGCGAGAGAGAGTATAGAATATGGTATTAATTTGTTAGTTAGGTGCACGGACGAACCCAATGCGAAATTGGGGTGCCGCTAGGATAGTTGCTAACGAGGACGAACCTGATGCGAAATCAGAGAGCCTCCTGGGATGGAGTCACGTACGGACGAACCTGGTGCGAAACCAGGGCGCCGTAGGAGGGTGAAACGTCGTGAACGAACCCGATGCGAAATCGGGGAGCCACTAGGATGGTAATAGATTGCGTGGACGAACTCGATCCGTAATCGAGGAGCCACTAGTTTGTAAGAATTTGTATCTGGATTCAGGATATGTTAATAGGACTCGTAACTTTGAATTATTAAATATAATATAACCCGAGCGGTAAGGTTATATTATTGTGGGAACGTTTAACTAATAAAAATCGCTTTATATAATGATGGGTTAAAGAAGTTGGATAATTCTGATTTAATAATAAAACTAGATATATTCTTAAACCAATAAGTAAAATACAAGTGTTTCGTGTATGTTATGCCGCGTTCAAAGAATAATTATAAATACCTAAATAGTTCTTGCTCGGTGTTGACGCAGTGGCGATGCGGTGGTATATCAGTTGAAAATAAAGGCCGTAATAGAATTTATACCGATTCACGGATTCTATATGGTTTAATATTGATACGACAGGGTACTGTAGCCCGATCTCCCGAAATACAACTGACTATCAAAAACCGTAACGAGAGACGTGGAGTTAACACTAAACGTGACGGTACGATTATGATCCCCTGAGTAATGAAATCACGGGGTTTATATACCAAAAAATCTGTGTGGGGCGGATTCAAAAGTACGTTAGAAATCACCGTGTGCACTATTCTCCGAATTGTATTAATTAACGGGCTGCTGCATCGCGACGGAAGTGACCCCCATTTCAAAGGTTAGATAAGTAGCAGGGCGATTTCCTAATGCACACAAGTGGCAAGAAAAATTTGAGGAACGAAACGTTCGACATACGTAACAACTATTTTTACGAAAAGTACCATCCAGATTCATGTACTTCGTACATTGAAAATATGTTAAACATATGAACATATGTTAAATGTAATAGGTTAAATTTAACTTTAAAAAAAAAAAGAAATACGAAGGTCAGACAAAAATATAATGTCACATTTAGTGTACGATTAAGATATGATTGAAAAAATAAAAAAAGGATTTGTTCTGCCAGGGTTTGAACCTTCAGAGCAAAAGAAGCACGAACTTGCAGGTAAACACCTCATCTATTTTTGAAGATAAGTACCTGTAATAACCTAACCCAAAACCGGGTACCACTCCAATTTTTCCTTGTTAGAATCGAGTTTTTAATTTGTCTTAGCGAAAATTGCAGCTGGTTAAGATGTTTACCTGTTTTCATTTACCAAACATTTATTTTTCAATTAACCCTTTGCGAGTGAGACCATTTTGCACATTATTCTAAAACATTTGTGGTATTCGTTTTCAATGCGATTTAAGTAAGCATATAATGTATAAGATTTCATTTAAGTTTTTCTTTTCTAGAGAAGATAGAGAAAAAGTTTATTTAATCTTTTTTACATAAAATTGAATTTTTCCCAAGATTTATATGAAACATTTAAAAGATCTTTTATAAATTACGCCTATGTATCGGAACAACTATAAAACAAGAGGTATATTCATTATTATCCATGGGCTGATTATAATGAAAGTCTAACCGGACTTTGAAATGAGAATATAAAACTTAAATGTAAAGTTCCATTTAAATTCATTCAGTCATTTATACTCAATCGTATTAATAATATACATATGTACGCTCATACATAGGAATAATAAAAAAAAATTTCTTTTTTTTCAATAATTAAAATATGATTAGGAGGTCTTAAAACGTGTATTTCCGTAAAATAAATTTTACAAAATTTCTGTTTCATTATGGGTACTTTGCTTATGTGCGCTTACGTAGGTCGGAAATGAGTACCGCCGCCGTGAGTGCAGAGGTGGCGCGCGTGGCTATCCACTGTGGTGGTTTGTGTAGTCTCCCAGGAGGAATAAATTTACAAACTGTTGCACTGAACAAAATTCTTTATTGCACATACTAAACGTCTTTTCTCTTCGACGATACAGAGAGAAATAATTGAATAACTCTTCTTTTTGTTTCTCTTGAGGCGCGCGTCTTATTAACTAGGCTTACCAATTACTTACCCCAAAATCCCTAACCTATGACTTTTTTTTTGTACGTGGGGAAATCCTCATGGACACTCGCGGGCCCACCCAAAGGGAGGGCCGGCTGGTAGTGCCGAACTCTTACCGGCTAAAACCCCACGGTGACCATCCTCGGACGTCTGGCGAGGGACCGGGAACTCTAATGAGACATCACAGAGTCCCCCGCCGCGTCGTGCCTTTTCAGGCCCCTCCTGGTGGGAGGCACTCCTCCCACCGCATTCCGACTCAACCGCAGGCGCCTGTCACCAGCGTCCGCGCCCCTGTGATCATGTCCCAGTCCACTCACACAGACATTCACGCACGAACACACTCATACCGGTGTTTGATCCGCGGGAGCTTTCGCTCTGACCCACAGTGGTCCCAAATTGTAAAATCGTGGCCAAAACCCCAAAAAATAATTTTTCGCTATGGAGGTTTCACCTGTCCGAATCGTTAGTTTAATGATGTCTCTTTAGGATAGAGAAAATGTAATGAGTCATATTTTTATACTTGGATGGCTATTGCGAGCCAAACTTCGGTTTCGTTAGTCAGTCGTTTGTCGAGAGCGTAAGCGTCAGTACATACCGTAAAGTGAAAAGTGCACAAGTTTCTTTAAAAGGCATCAATTTCAATTCTGCAAAATGAATGCTGTTCCTGAAAGTAAGTAGAACATTTCTGAGTATTAACATATCAAAAATTGTCATCCAGTAAGTTTGTAAACCGGTACATTTATTACTGAAAATAGAATGTAAAATTTCATGCATACATCGCAAATACGTAAGCAAAAAGTTGCATATTCCACAATATCACGGTGCAATTCCTCTTCAGGCTTGTATTTGATACTTTGATCTTATAGAATTTGCAAAAATTAGCTGCCCGTTTTTGCCCGACTGATCCGCGTTTTTTCTTGGAAACTGCGGCAGATACAACAAATTTTTAAAAATAAAAAATGTATAATTTTGGGCGGACTTATTAGATTTAATAAATTTTGAAACTAATGCATAAATAATTTTTTATTATTAAAAATTCTATATTTTTTAATGAACCAGTTGATCTCGTTCATTATTGACTATAAATCTGCATTAAACTAATTAGATGAAAAACTATTTATTTCGAAAACAATTAATAAAATTTCAGAATTCCTAACTAAAACATTTTTTCGCATTTGTCATATAAAAGCACTAAGAATCAAAAAATATGAAGGCCCTACTGCAAGCTGTAAATTGTGTCTTATACCTGCCTTACTTTACGACAGACAAGAAACATCTGTGCGGTATTACCTTTTGTTTTCTTTTTCTTTCGTTTTCATTTAGATTTTTTACGTATACAAGGTGCTCGTCCACTCCTGGGAAAAATTTGAATGGGAGATTCTAGAGGCCAAAATAAGACGAAAATTAAGAGTATCAATTTTTTGACTGAGGCTTCATTAAAAAGTTATTAAAAAATTAAATTACAAAATTTCAAATCATTCTGAAAAAATTATTTTTGGTTGTGGGGCTCAATTACAATAATTTTTGGTTAATAAACCTACCCTCGAAATCCTACCCAGTTTCTAGAAAAAATTCAGTACGGACGGTATTTTAAACGTTAATAACTTTTTAACGAAGCCTCCATAAACAAATTAGTATTTTTGATTTTCGTTTTATTTTGGCCTCTGTAATCACCCATTCAAATATTTCCCAGGGGTGGCCGAACGCCCAGTATGGCAAACTGGTGATTTCTACATTTCTTTCGCACATATGTGAGCCATTTTCTTTTTCTAATTATGACTTTTAATTCGTAATCAGCAACCTTAGAAACCACTATGTATCAAATTTCAGGTGATTCCTACATTTCTTTCGCATATATGTGAGCTATATTGGAAACGTCATTTTGTTTTTTCTAATTATGACTTTTGATTCGTAATCAGCGACCTCGAAAATCCCTACCTACAAATTTTTAGTTACATTGAAGAACTCCTTCATATTTTGGCCAACTTTTCGAGATTTGGGATCACTGTACGACCTCCGGGATGCCATGCGAAGATGATGACCACATCCCGACTGCTCCTATCCGCCATCTGGGGATGCACTACGTAGGGGTTCACCTCCCCTGCCGCCTGGACAACCAAACGGATGCGTTGACCCTAATCTATGACTAGAAACTAACTAACCTAACTTAACCTAGTTGACATCAGATATCGCGTCAAACGCCGGCAACACTAGCCGCTGATCGTTACACTACTTCCCCCCGAGTGAGTTACAAATTTTTATTTCACGAATCTTACTTTCTTTGTATATGTCTTTGGTTTACTAGTTGTGGCGTTATCAAGTGTATTTTCACAAAACGCTGGTTTTAGTCTTTCAACAGAAACGTTTATGTCCCTATCCTTATACCTAATTCTAAAAACATGGTCCGTAATTCACTCCAAGACCTCAAACGGACCTTCGTAAGGCGGTTCCAGGGACTTTCTTACGGTATCAACTTATACAAAAACATGCGAACAAGAATGCAATGACTTGTGAATGAATGTATGAGGGTTTCCGTGGTGCGAAATTGGGCGAGGTTTAACTTGTTTAATATGCAGCTTGAATCTTTCCATAAAAATCTGTGGATTAATTTCTTCATCCACATTTACAAAAAATACTCCGGGCAGTCTGATCGGTGCACCATATAACATTTCGGCCGCAGATGCCTTCAAATCTTCCTTATAACTAGTTTGGAGTCCCAACAACACTGTCGGAAGAATTTCGACCCAATTCTTGGTCTTGTTACGAGCCAGGGCCGTGCAACGCGCGTGGCCTGCGAGTGCGAGAGAGGGTATAGAATATGGTATCAATTTGTTAGTTAGGTGCACGGACGAATCCGATGCGAAATTGGGAAGCCTCTAGGATAGTTGATAACGACGCAGACGAAACCAATGCGAAATTGGGGAGCTGCTAGGAGGTTGGAAGACGCGCAGATGAACTCGACGCGTAATCGAGGAGCTGCTGGTAGATTGGATAAATCACAGACGAACCTGATGCCCACGCACCCGTTTGGTTGTCCAGGCAGCAGGGGAGGTGAACCCCTACGTGGCGCGTCCCCAGGTGGTGGATAGGGGCATCCGCTGGGATGGGATGCGGGGATGAGGTCATCAACCTGAGAAGGCTGGTGGCCGCATCCTCGCATGGCATCCCGGAGGTCGGAGCGGAAGCGTTAGTACGTTAGAAATTACCGTGTGCAGTATTCTCCGAATTGCGTTAATTACCGGTGTTAAGGATTCTTAAGGAACCTTGACATCGCGGGGTTTATGATACGGACGTGACTTCTCCGCTCTTTTTGAGGATTAGGCCTTCGAGACATTTTTGCTTGATAAAGTAGGTTACGGTCATTAAGGAAACTCCAAACTCCATACGGGACTTGGAATCCTTGGAGCTCTTCCTTGCCTCAATAGCGAATGACGTATCGTAAACCCGCGGTAGCGCACATCTGCAGACCACCGGGGTCTTGGGGGCTCTGGTTTTCCCCAAATTATTTATAAAAAAGGCAACGTTCTCGCTCACTCTTGCATGGTGTACCAGGACACTGGTCGGTAGGGTGGGCGGGAATGTTGCAAAAGGTTAAGAAACGCCCTGCCAAGGTGACGACTTTGAGGATTGGTTTAACCAATCCTCCCACCGGTAAACGCTACGCGTGTTCGTCACCTTGGTAGGGGATACCGAGCTTAGGTTAAGGGTAACTTTAGGAGTTTAGATTAGATTCATTGGAGATTCGGTTGGGATTCGGTTGGGGTTCGTGAGAGATTCGGTTTGGATTGGTTTTGAGATTCATTGGACAGTGGTTTGGAAATTCGTGTGGATCGAGCTCACCTCGAATCGTCTCACCATACGATAGCGAACTAAAGTAGCAACGGGCTCTCCTTGAATCAACGGGATTCAAGGGTATCGGCAATTTCCCAACATCAGTTGGGTGGTCCTTCGCGCCACGGTTAAGGGAACACAGCATCGGAGCTGTTGTCATACGCACGGTCCGCGCAGCACAGAGCAACTGGGCATAGTGCTTCGAGGCCGAACCAACCGGGCTGTTCTATTCTCCGAATTGTATTAATTAACGGGTTACTGTAACGCGACGGAAGTGACCCCCATTTTAAAGGTTAGATAAGTAGCAGGGCGATTTCCTAATGCACGCAAGTGGTGAGGAAAATTTGGGGAACGAAACGTTCGGCATAATTTACAGTCTCATGGCACATTATCGCAGCTTTTAATGACCTGTGCCACCTTTCAATCATCCCATTCGATTGAGGGAGGTATGCCGTTGTACGTGTTTTGTCATAACTTATCAATCTATTTAATGCTTGAAAAATTCGTTATTCGAACTGCGTGCCCTGGTCCGAAGTGATGATTGCTGGGGCTCCGAATCTGACAATCCAATTTGCGTATAAAGCCGTTACCACTTCATCCGCGGAGATATCCGTGAGTGGAACTGCTTCTGGCCACCTGGAGTATCTATCTATAATTGTTAAACAATACCTATAATTATTAATTACCGGCAACGCTCCAACTAAATCTATATGAATATGTTCAAAACGATTTTTAGGCACTTCAATTTTCTCAGATACTGGTTTACTGTGACGACGGACCTTACTTTTCTGACACGGAATACAGGTACAGGACCACTCGGCTATCTCTCTATTCATCAGAGGCCAGACAAAACTTTTTCCTATCAACCTCCTAGTTGTTCTTCCGCTAGGATATGATAGGTTGTGTACATTATTAAATATTCGTCTTCTCAAATCCTTCGGTACATAAGGTCTGTAGGATTCTCGAGGAAAGGGAAGGTTTAAATTCCACTAACGCGTTGATGGATATATATATATTATATTTAAACTAATATTACATTTTCTGCTCCGTAGGAACTATGTATAACGCTGAACGCGACTCCACAACTAACTCGCCCGCTGAACATTCACGCTTTAAGTATTTGTCCATCCCCTTGCATTCATCTCGCTTGCACTCTGTCTTTTGGGTCCATGGGTTACATTCATACAGACATTTATACTTTCCTATCGCTCAGTTCTAAACACTCTTCATTCACGCCTTCTCAGTCACTCGAGTTTTCCAAACATACCGGCGCCGGTCTGTCGCAACATGACCCGGTCGCTCGCACGCACGCACACCGGGCCACTCACCCCACAGGTCTAATATTATTTTTGACAATGTCTCCATGCAAGTATTTATCTAAACTTTCCAAAATTATTTTTCTGAAGTTCCACCTGTTGGAATTTTCTGATATAATTTTCGCCAGTTCTTCGTCTTGTGTTTACGCCTGCATTAACTCCTCTGTCGAGATAATGACAGGTATTTCTATTGACTGCAGCCTGGAAAAAGCATCAGCTACCACATTTTCCTTACCGTCTATGTGGACTATTTGGGTGGTAAATTGACCGATGTAATCCAGCTGCTTGGCTTGTCGCGGGCTGGCTTTGTCAGCTTTTTGTAGAAATGCGTATACCAACGGCTTATGATCTGTCAGTACACACAATTTCCTGCCCTCCATAAAATGCCTGAGAAATCTTAGGCTCTTGTAGATGGCTAAAAGCTCTCTGTCGTACACACTATAGTTTAATTGGACCTTTTCCAGCTTCCTAGAAAAGAAACCGAGTGGCTCCCACTTACCGTCTACAAACTGTTCTAAAACAGCTCCGATTGCCACATCCGATGCGTCCGTGCGCAAGGTTAAAGGCGCGTTTTCCGTGGGGTGACATAATAAAGATACCGCGGCTATTTATCTTTTAGTTTCTTCAAATGCCTTTTCAGATTCATCGTCCCAGTTCATCAGCCGTTTATCTTTCTTTTTAGCAACCTTCAGGTGCTTGTTCAAAGGAACTAACCAGTCTGCTGTCCTATGCAAAAATCTACGATAAAAATTTATTACACCTAAAAAACGACGTAACTCGTTAATAGTTTTTGGCTTTTAGTACTCTTGAATCGCCTTCACCCGTTCTTCCAACGGAGCGATTCCCTTATTACTAATCTTATACCCTAAATATTCTACAGACTCTTTTCCAAAAATACACATGGCCACATTAACAACTAAACTATGTTCTTTAAGCCTACTAAATAAAATACGCAAGTGTTTCTCGTGCGTCACCATATCCAGAGATGCCATTATAATATCATTTATATAGCACCGGCAGAACTCTAAATCCCGGAGTATTGAGTCCATGCGCCTTTGAAAAGTCTGGGCGGCATTGCACAAACCGAATGGCATGACCGTAAATTTGAATAATCCAAATGGCGTAATTATCGCTGTTTTTGGAACGTCTTCTGGCGTTACTGGAACATGATGATACGCTCTCGTTAAATCAATTGTCGAAAATATTTTACATCCATTGCATTGATATGCCACATCGTGTATATGTGGCAACGGATATTTGTCACGCCATTCAACCTGCGATTATTTCCATACGGTCTCCAATCGCCCGATTTTTTAGGGACCATCTGGAGAGGACTGGCCCCTTGGCTTTTTGATGAGCGGCCAATACCATCCTTGAGTATCTGCTCAATTCCGCCCTCACCACTCTGGTTTTTTCCGGAGTTAAACGGCTCGAAACACATCGCATTTAATATTTTTCCTAGTGGCCAGCCTTGTAACATCTACGAATTCCTTTAATAAATTATTAAAAATATTATTTCGATCTATAGTTGATATTGTGGGCACGTTACTTTTTGCAATTGTATTCTCCTAAACATTCCTGTGTTTCCGTTCAATAACTTTTTATTTCGTAAATCTACTAATAAGTTGTAAAAATGAAGGAAATCTGTCCCTATAATTGGCTTGACGACGTTTGCCAGCATAAATCGCCAGGAAAATTCGCGACGCAGTCCTAAATCTAGTGACAACATGACTGCCCCGTTCGTGGCGTACAATTTGAAAACATCAGCCTCCTTTTTACCTTCAAACGCTCTAGGCAGGACCGACACATCCGCGCCTGTATTTACCAGAAACTGGATGCGCGATGATGGGTCCGTGATTATGAGGCGGTACTTCTTTAGGCTGTCTCCGAGTGCCTCGAGCTGGGACGTCGCTTTCAGTTTTCCGAACGCCCTTTGTCCGGTCCGGTCCATGAGCACGGCTTCCAGCATCTCCACGACTCCTTGCCGAATCTGCCATGGAAATAGCAGAATCCATTATCCGTGGATGCCCCTTTAGATCGAGAGCCGCTTCTCCGTCTGAAGAATCTTCTTTTGCTGCTGCTGCGGTTACGCCTCGTGAGGCGTGATTCCAGACGCTCCAGTCTCTGAGCAATGGCCGCCAAGTCGCCATCTTGTGGCCTCGTCATGGCGTCTTTTCTTGACTCCCTCGTACCGTGGCTAGCGTCGGAAATGGCGGCCACCCCCGAACGTTCCAAAATTTTATCGGCGAGCTTCACCAACCGGTCGAGGTCGGCGTCGTCAATTATCGCCAACACTTCCTGGACCCTCGTAGGCAATTTCTGTATCCAAAGCGTCCGAAGAGCGTTTTCCGCGACGTTTTTTCCTGCCAGCTGGGACATTTCCCTCAAAAGTTCGGAGGGCTTTTTATTTCCCAACTCATTGTCCGTGAGGAGCCTTCTCAAATTAGGTTCATCCGACTTCGCCAGTCGCTCTATCAACGCCTGCTTGGTATACGCGTACGTCGATTTTTCTTCGGGAGCTTCTATTACGTCGAGAATAATTTTCATAGTCGCCGGGTTCAAGTTTCTAACGACCGCCGAATTTTTTACAGCGTCCGCTTTCACATTATAAGCCGCGAACTCCCTTTTCAGCATCGTGAACCAGAGTCGCGATTCCTTCTTCCAGAATGCAGGAAGCTTTACATTCCTGAATCCATGCGCTTCTATCTCCTGCTTGTTGTCCATCGCGGAAGCGTCCTTTAGCGTGACGTCGTCAGGCATTCCTTTTTTTCTTCCTTTAGCAGAAAAAAAAGGATGCGGATTCCTCCAAATTGGGTTTCGGCACCAATGTGGTGGTTTGTGTAGTCTCCCAGGAGGAATAAATGTACAAACTGTTACACTGAACAAAATTCTTTATTGCCCGTACTAAACGTCTTTTCTCTTCGACGATACAGAGAGGAATAATTGAATAACTCTTCTTTTTGTTTCTCTGGAGGCGCGCGTTTTATTAACTAGGCTTACCTTATATGTATACCTTATATATTACATTAATAACTAGGCTTATTAAGGAGCGTTTTCTCCTAATGCGGGTTAATCGGGGATTTTTAGGCTCATTAGTCGGTTAGTCAATTGACAGTCAGAATGAAGAAGAGAGCCCAGTTAATAAGCCGCGACCACTTGTATTCGGTTTTTATATAACGCAGAGCCGTGCAAGGACACCCCTTTGAATAATAAATCAAAGTACTCCAATTTTAGTGGTGATCAATTAATTCCTTTTCCTAATCCAATACTCTGAACGGCAATAGCATGCGCGTCAAAATCAAAATAGAGTGTTTACCATCGACCCACGGGCGAAAGGGAGCAGGGATCAGATGGAAGTACAGATAAAACAGGCAATACCTTGTATGTCATAGATTTATTCAGGAAGTTTACAATTTCTTGTTCCTTAACTTATATCTCTTAGGCATTCGAAAGTCGATCAGCGTGCCGACCCCGAATGCCGTCCCATTAGCGATTTGAAAGTTTTACCATATTCTCATAGCGACCACCGATTAATGCCAAAACCAAATCCGGAACTCTTGCCATCGAGTTCACCCATACACTCGACTTCGCAAGGCACCAGTTGCGAGGAACGCTCAACAATCGTCTATGCGACATTGTACCGTCCATCCAGGGAACAATGACGCAGTAGTCGACATCGGAGCACGAGCATTGGGAATTATAATATGCCAAATTAAAGATGCCGATACACGCCCGAACAGCCAGGGAACGTGCCAAAATTAATCAACAAACAAATCGCTATGGGACAACCCGGGCCGAGGCCGCTCGACCTTCCAATCCTTCGATACTTACATGCCGTCTCCCGGCCGGATCGCGACCGGTCCTTCTCGTAATCACCGCGCTTATCTACCTATTTCCCCACTCCAAATAAATCCACCATCACGAAAATTGTAAATGAAACGAAAACGAAATTTGTACTTGTACTAATGATCAAACCGGCAGACGTGTTAAACAATTAAACCTAAAAACTTATTAATTGTGTTGTCAACATAGAGTCTTCAACATTCTTTTAGACAGTGGGTTATTGAGCGTCGAAGCCCGTTCACAATTTCTGAAAGAATAAATATATAAATTAAAATAGAGTCCTACAATGTTCTTTTATTCAGTGGGTTATTGAGCGCCGAAGCCCGTCCACAACATTTAAAAGAATATCCAAGGACCACGGAATATCCTACTATTCTACCGGGCTACTGAGCATCGAAATCCGCCTGGGAAAATAGTAGCGAATCATCGTATTTGTAAACTTTAAATGCCTAAGAGAATCCATCGCTCTGGTCGTCGCCAACAAATTCGCCGCCCCGCGTTCCTTTCTTTAAATCCGCCGTTAACCCGCAACGTCGCCCCGTGGCAGCTGCGGTGGCTCTCATTCCACTCGGAATGTTGGCGCCTAGGAACGTCTTCCTAGCGGCTCTGCAAGTGCCAGGAAAAAGGTTTCCACTCTTGATGGCGAAAAGCATAGAAGGGAATATAGACAAACGACTGCAGTTCCAGTTCAGATTCGTTTGCGACCGTGCGTGCTAAGATTCAAAGATTATTATTGTTATTCATCGTTATCCATTGTTGTTATTTGTTGTTGAATAAAGTTTATTGTTAAAAATACATAAACTCTCTGCACCGAACGATCACGAAATATATACGTGTGCTCGTAGATTAATTCCACCATCGGAGAGAGCCACACAGCTCATCGCAATAGAGATGCCACCCCAACGTCCTAACCTCGCCAACATCCCCGAGGGCGATCCACGGCGACAGATCGGCACGCCGCCCTCGGAGGAATATCAAACCAAGTAAGTCTAGGAAAATCCTTTTTTACCAATGCCGGAGTGGGAGTGGGCTGACAATATGAACATGTAAATGTTCAAATCTTCCAGCTGGGATCTCGATGTGCTTCGGTTCCTTTTTAACATGCCTATGGATCTTTCATCGTTGACATAGTAAGCAACCACGTGCCCATTCCGCGATTTGCTTCTTTATATGTGGCCATACAAAGCTTTTACAGATAATTTTCTTGATACTGCGACCGCTAGGATGTGATAGATTATGGTCGGAATTGAAAATCTTTTTCCTCCGGCTTTGAGGTATACAGAGTGTTCGGCCACCCCTGGGAAAAATTTTAATGGGAGATTCTAGAGGCCAAAATAAGACGAAAATCAAAAATACCAATTTGTTGATTGAGGCTTCGTTAAAAAGTTATTAACGTTTATAGTTGCGCCTGTAGATAGGCAACCTGCGTACAGCTGCGTACACGTGATAGTGGTTCTCACTCAGCATGAGAAACTCTACTTATTGTTAGTGACGTATCGACAGCCTTACAGTTTTCTGAGTGAGAACTACTAACACGTATACGCAGCTGTTCGCAGATTACTGTTCTACAGGCGGAACTTTAAACGTTAATAACTTTTCAACAAATCCTTCAATCAACAAATTGGTATTCTTAATCTTCGTTTTATTTTGGCCTCCAGAATCTCCCATTAAAATTTTTCCCAGGGGTGGCCGAACACCCTGTATATGGTCTCAGAACATTATTATAAGTATCGCAGTAAATGTATGTGTTGCTGTCACATACCGGTATTTTCTGTAGTTTCCATCTGTCTCCCGTCAACGGCTCTTCCAGGATATCCCGCAACTCTTGGTCTTGCCGTTGTTCTTCAGCTATCTCTTCAGTTGACGCCAAGACTGGTAAATCTATTGTTCATATGCGCGATAGGGCATTTGCCACTGTGTTTCTGTGTCCTTGTATGTGCTCGATTTGCGTGGTGTACTGCCCTATAAAATCTAGCTGCCTCTGTTGCCTTAGTGTCGCTTTATCGCTTTTTTGTAGGAACGCATACGTTAACGGTTTGTGATCAGTTTTAATGATTATAGACCTACCTTCAACCCAGTGCTTGAAATATTTTAAACTTTTATACACTGCCAAGAGTTCACGATCATACGTGCTGTATTTTCTCTGAGCTTTCTCTAATCTCCTAGACAAGAAACCCAATGGCTCCCAAACGCCGTCGTTGAGTTGTTCTAGTACAGCACCGATAGCGGTATCCGATGCGTCCGTTTTCAAGGTCAGCAACGCACTTGTTTTCGGGTAACGTAGCAGAACTGCATTCACCATTTGTTCCTTGCACATATTAAATGCCTTTTCAGCTGTCGGAGTCCACTTGATTAACTTATTGCTGCTTCTTTTTCCTTTCGCGTAGATCTGGTTTAATAGTATCTGCGTTTCCCCTGCTGCTGGGAGGAACCTTCTGTAAAAGTTGACAATGCCTAAAAATCTTTTTAATTCACGCGTTGTCTTGGGCTTGGAGTAACTCTGCAACGTTTTCACGCGCTCGTTCAGCGGTGAAACTCCTTCGCTGCTTACAGTGCAGCCGTAGTATTCCACAGCATTCTTTGCAAATTGACACTTGTCAACGTTGATCTTCAATCCGTGGTCCTGTAGCCTCTTGAATAAGGTCCTCAGATATTGCTTGTGTTCCGTCTGATTTTTTGAGGCTACTATTATGTCATTGATATAGCATCGACAAAAGTCTAAGCCCCTTAGAATGTTATCCATAACACGTTGAAATGTCTGCGCTGCATCAGACAATCCGAATGGCATTACCAGGTACTCATATAGTGATAGACTTCTAACTTTTTTAATCCAAGGTTCTGTGAAAGCGTAACTACTGGAAACTCCTTTAACATAGCTTGATATCGATTATTGTTATTTATTGTGGATATTGTAGGCATCTGTGATTTTGTTAACGTGCCATTGCGATACAAAGTTGTTGTCGGATCTATTAGGCGGCGTTTGTTTAAATCTACCAATAAGTTATAGTGTCGTAGAAAGTCAGCACCGATGATTGCCTTACCCACATCTCCTACCACAAACTTCCAAGGAAACTGTCTGCGAAGGCCCAGAGACAAGGTTATTGTTTCGTTTCCATAAGTATTAATAGCTGTACCGTTTGCAGCGTAGAGTTTGAAATCCGCTGGTGCAGAATATCGTCTACGGTTACTGGGGATAACCGAAATGTCTGCACCTGTGTCTATTAGGAAAGATATTCTAGATTCCTTATCTGTAATGATGAGACAGTTTTTTGTTTGGTTGACATTAGCAACTGTCTCCACTTGCCACGACCTGCCTAGTTTTCCTGTTTTGCATGCGTATCCGGTTCTGACCATTTGCATGGCTGAGAGCATTTGTATGATCGTTCTCCAAATGTCATATGGTAAAAGCAGTAGTCCGATCTTCCTGACTGCCTATAACGATCTGCGCTTCTTTCACTCGAGCTGCTACGTCTTCTAAAAAATCGTCCTCGGCTACGGCTCCCGGGTCTATTGCAAACGTTACCTTTAATGAGTGCCTCTAGCTGCTCCATTTTTCTTGATAACGCCACAATTTCTGCGTTCTGTTCTCGCGATGCTGCACCGCGACGCGTATTCGGCTCGTCTTCCGTAATGGCCACCACTTCCGTAAACGCCGATCTTTCGATTGTTTTGTCCGCCAGTGCTGCCAACTTGTCTAATGCTACGTCATCAACCACAGCGAGGATTTCTTGCACCCGCATGGGTAAACGCTGAAGCCATAACGTTTGTAAAACGCTTACACTGACCTTAGCGCTAGCGAGCAATTGCATTTCTCGCAACAATTGTGATGGTTTCCATCCGTTTAGCTCGATCCCTGTAAGGAGTTGGCGCAGTTGCGTTTTTTTGGACAACGCTAACCGGTTGATCAATGCTTCTTTAATTCGTTTGTACGAATCTTCGCAATCCGGGGATGAGATAATGTCAGCCACGACTCTGATGATATTTCCATCCAAATGCCGTAGGACTGCTATACACTTTAACGAAACCATTCGATTTTCCTGCGATAGCTGCAGAACCTCGCCGGTTATACGGTGATGGATGATTTTTTAAAAACCCTGTGGCTAGGACGACTCTCAGCGAGCATACAGACGTTTCCGCGCACACAACAGAGGGACAGCCTGGCCGAATTTGCCACCCTCACCGATGCAATCAGCGAGATGAAATAGCGTCTGAAAATCGCCGCCGCGAAGACCGAAGGAGACGGTCGGAAGGGACAGCTACCGTCGACCGAGTTCGTCATCGAGACACAGACAACGCAGTCCAACGAACTCACCGTCGCGATCGCGTGACCACAGTGATTCGCCTCCCCCCGACAATAGCCGTTGTTGGTACCACTGGAAATTCGGTGCTGCAGCGAGAAAGTGCCACGACTCATGTACTTCCGTATCTTCGTGGCAAATCGCGACACGAAGACCAATTTCATGGTGGACACCGGGTCCGATCTATGCGTGTTCCCGCGTTCGCGTGTGAGTGGCTCGAGTGAAAAGACATTGTACGTACTTCACACGGTTAACGACTCGAAAATAGCGACGTACGGATATATCCCGTTACATTTAAATCTCGGCCTGCGACGAGAGTTCACGTGGCGATTCGTCGTCGCAAACGTCACGACCCCAATCATCGGAGCCGACTTCTTGCGTTTTTACCACCTGCTCGTCGAGTTGCGCTCGAAAATGCTTCTCGGCCTTTTATCTCGGATATTATCCAGGCTGGAGCGTTTTTTTCTGAAACCAGATTGAGAGTTGGGAAGAAATTTATTGTATTCGCACCACCAATATAATTGTTGATGAATCTTGCATAGAATTTGCATGGGTCGGTGGAGAGCGTAATTGGTCTTAGACTGTTGCTGTTTGATTTAGGTATTAAAAGCGTATGGGATTCCTTCCAGTCTTTCAGTACAAGTTGACACGTGCGTTGCAGCTGTTTTATGACTATATTGTTTCACGAGTTGGCGATGGTCGTTGTAGAGGGCCATGCCACCTGATCATCGGAGTCGACTTCTTGAGTTTTTACCACCTGCTCGTCGAGTTGCGTTCAAAAAGACTTTTCGACGGAATTACGACTCTGACGACACGCGGACAGGTGTTTCCGAGGCAAACAGAAAGCATCCGGGCCATATCGGGGGATTCAAAATTTCATGCAGTTCTGGCTGAGTTTTCGGACATCACGCGTCCGTCGAGAGGACATCGAACGGCGAAGTACTCTACGCGACACCATATACGGACCACGGCGGGCCTACCGGTAGCGTGCAAACCGCGGTGTCTTGCTCCCGACAAATTAAAGATCGCGAAAGCCGAATTCGAGGCGATGGTGAAAGATGGCACATCACGAAGATCCGAAAGCTGTTGGCCGTCGGCCCTTCACTTCGCCCCGAAAAAATACAACGAGTGGCGTCCATGCGACGATTATCGCGCGATAGACGCAAGGACAATTCCAAACAGATATCCTGTGCCGCACATCGAAAACTTTGCGCAGCGTCTATCCGGTAAAACTAATTTCTCGACAATAGACTTAGTGCGCACGTACAATCAAATCCCAGTGAATCCAAACGACATACCGAAGACCACGATCACAACCCCGTTCGGCTTATTCGAGTTCCTCTGGATGTCGATTACGTTATTCTTCTCCGAAGCGAAAAATTGGGAAACAAAACGTTCGGTATATGTAACACAATAAAGGGGTAAAAATAATAGTAAACAATGACCCCAAGCTAAATAACACAATTAACCTCTACTCTGGAAATTACCAAAAGTCTGCAACGGTTTGCAAACACGAAGATATAAAATCTCATTTTTATCACAAGGGTGGTGACTTCCCTCAAAGTTGGGGCCATCGACATGAAATCAGAGACCTAGCCTGTGTCAAACTCAAATTTCCGAACAAAGACCTGGCAAATGACTTCGTCCTTACTAACTCTCTAGCCAAGGAAGGTTTCCAAACATTCATATCTAAATATAAAATCGAAAAAGAAGGACTAATTAGAGGCGTTCCAATGGACGTCACCATGGAAGCATGGAGCAGTTCGTCTCGTCCTGTCGAGTTAAAAAAGCCAATCGGTTAAACAGGAAGAAAATCTCAAAGAAACCCACGTATGGAAATGAACTCCCTCTGAGACCATCTTGGTACATTTGAGGGAGTAAAAATCCCAGATTATATAAAATTGTTTGGCCTTTACAACGTCAAGGTCCACACCTATATAGAGCCCATTAAAACCTGCTGCAACTGTCTCAGGTATGGTCACTCCACCAAATTTTTTGCAGAGGTCACAAGATATGCATGGACTGTGGACAACAAACCACAGAAGACAGACACGCATGTCACCTCTCCACAGAACTGATTATAGCAGCCTGCTATAGACCACCTATCGACACTTTTCTATAACGACTGGGACCAATTCCTCCAAAGGCTAGGCAACAGTGGCAGTTTTGTCATCGGGGCGACTTTAATGCTCATCACTCTATGTGGAACTGCCAAGACTTCAGACGAGATCAATCCCTCAGGAGAAAAGCTGCTCAAAATTATTAACGTCCATAACCTAACAATCCACAATGTGGACAGCCAATCCCACATCGGAGGTTTCAATCAACGTAACAGCAATCTAGACCCGATTATCACAAATCCGAAAATAGCACACCTTATCCAAGCACATCAACTAGAAGATACTTACGGGTCAGACCATTTCTCAAGAAACTGCGAAATTAATATACAAAAGGTAATCCACAGACCCAAAAGCTATAGAATCTCCAGGAAAATAAACCAGGAATTCGACACTCTCAATACAACTCTGAAATACAATATATTTTTTAACCATGCAAAACAAGCTATGCTTAACCAGACTCCAGTAAAAAATGCAGCACGATTACACCGCAACAACCCTGCCAAATGGTAGGATGAAGAGTGCAACAAAGTCATCAGATTAAGAAAAGCAGCCCTGAAAAAATGGCTACATATGCTAAATATGCAAGACTAGGTTAGCTATAAGAAATAAATTGCGGTTACCAGGAGAATACCGAAAAATAAAAAAAGATAATCATTCAGAAACTTTCACAGTCAGTCTAAGCAATCGAACCAACCTAACCTATTTCTGGAGAACAGTCAAAAATTTTAAAAACACATGAGTGAACGCTACCGCCTCAGACGCACCAGGAGAACCAATAAGGTTAAATGAAGACACAGTGTTCCGTCCGGTCAGTTCGGGGTTTTCCGTTCGTTTATGGTGCCAGATGCGGAAACTTGACTTTGTCGAAACGGTCTTCAAATATTCCGTATCTGGCAAATTTCATTGTAAATTAGTCGATCACTTTAGCAATTCGAAAGCGCAAGGCCCGAGTTGGCCGACGAAGAGCTGTATTGTCCCGCGGTTGGCATGGTTCTCTACAACGACCATCGGCAATTCGTGGAACAATACAGCCATAGAACAGTTGCAACACACGTGTAGCTACGCGACTTAATCCGGAGTCTCGTTTTTTCCACGGCAAAATTAATGGGGTCTTCGACTTGGGGAACAGACCTCGGTCACCCTCGTCCAGGTTGACCTGGGACTTTTCCTCTACCACTATCGGGTGAGGAAAGAGTTTCCTGCCCAACGGGGCAGGAAAATCGATCTTTCTCCCCCAAGTCGATGGCCAATCGATAAACTCGAAAAGTCAACGCGAATCGGTTGACAAACCCCCAAAATCGCGTTTCAGAGGGGATTCGCGCTGAGGAGGAAACGGGCTCCGAAAACTTCGCCACTCGTCTTTCGACATTACATAAAAGAAATTTCACGTGGCTACCTGACGAGTACCTGACGCGACGGTACGTTTCACACAGTCATTCAGAAATTATATCCCCCATGGGTCCCAGATAAGCCTCTGGATGGCCATAGTTCAGATGAAAACATATTCTTCCACCAATCAACTTCACAAAATTTTTAAAATTCGATTATCAGCATTAGAATTTTTCGATTCGAATAGAACACAAAGTTGGTCATTACCAACTGATAAAGAATTTATGAGTCTCATTGTATTGAACTCTGTTGTGGCGTCTTCTATCGAAATCGGAGGGTTCGGTGATTGTTGAGCACTAAGAAAATTTGAAGGTTGAGGATTCCTTTGAGTTGTAATATTAGAAGAGCGGGTATTAGCGAGATTTTGCCTTACAAGGAACTGATTTGGTGAACGATGGCTAGTGACAAAATTTTAGGTAATTATTTGTAGAGTAGGAAAGTTCCTGATAGGTATACGTGGCGTATTGATTTTGGCGATAATTAGAGGAATTCGAATGTTGTCTTGCGTTATTGTACTGCTGTTTCGGTATTCTTCTATAACATGACCCAAGTTTTCACAATACCTGCATTGCTTCACTTCAAAGATAGTGTTATTTTGGTTTATTAAAATTTACATCTTCCATTAATAGGAGGTTTCATTCTATTTTGATTTCTATGACATTCACTTGTAGTATGGTTTGTTTGCAGGCAGATTCTGCATTTTAGGACGGAAAAATGTTCATATTTCAAACGGAGGGCTTTCTCTTCTGCTACGGCTGCCGTAAGGGTATTTATATTGTTAAAATCGCGGTACCTTAACATTTGAGATACGGATGTGCGTGATAAAGAAAGCGAATCATAGTTAGCTTGTTAATTAAAGCTATTCTACCCAATAGTGAATTGTCATTTGTTTCTGTAGCATAAATATTCGCGAGAATTCGTGACGAAAAGTCTTCTAATCTTTGGTAAAATTACGAAACATTTTCACCTCTTTCTTGTTTAATTGAAGTTAATTCTTCCATTAACTGATCAAATGATTTTTTATCTTGATATAGATTTAGTAAAAGTTCAGAAAAGCCCATGATTGTGAGATTAGAATGAATGTCGACTTGATCTCCTGCTGTATTAATGATTCTTTTCTTTACAAATACTAGTAAAATCTGTTTTTGTGAAGGAGTAGCTAATTCGAATGTGGAATCAACTTGCTTTATAAATGAACGAAGTTTACAAGGATTGCCATCAAATGGTTACGGTTATAGTTTGATTAGTAATTCTGTTGGATTCCGATGTTTTAGCAAATAATGATTTTATTAATACTAAAACTTAATACACGAAATACTAACACTTAATACACGAAGTCTTAAACCTTAATAGTTCGGAACTCGGCAATTCGTCTTGAACAGTAATTCTGAGTGTCGTGACGAGTGACAGTCAGAGAGAAAAAAGGCCCTCTTCATATTCTGAAGAGTCCTTATATATCCTTCCTATTTGGTGGGGATTGGACATTTAACCCTTAGTCCTAGGATGACTAACGTAGCTATCTCTAGGAGTTTAACGAAAACAAGAGTGACTCAGTCGTCAAAGTCGCTGGGTTGAGATTATCAGTAAACTAAAGGATCAGGAAGTTAGTCATCCAACAATTCTAGTGAAAGTCGTTCTCTTCGTACTTGAGTTGTTGTGTTCACTTCGTCTTGAGACATATTGTAATTGGAAATATAGGAAGTTTCTTACAAGAAGATTGAGTATTTGAATTCGAGTATGTACGATGCGAGTTATTCAATCTCCTTCTGAGGCTGATCCATGCTGGTGCTGGGACTTCTGCAGATTTCTCTGGTCCCAGGAGATTCAACCAAGTCGATGGATCGGGTCGATGGATATTTCCACCGAAGTCCTGTTCTTCTTTACCCGCAACCCGTTGAGGTTGACACTCACGCTCAGTGGGACAATTGCTCCATTAAGTTGTGTTAATGAATGAATTTAATATGTTACTGTTCAAGACGTGGGGGATGTTTTATTTTTTGCTTCGCAGGGCTCATGGAACGAAGTTCCATATTCTTGTTTTTTATTGCAGGAAAAAAATGTCTAAAATTGTGGCTTTGAACCGACAGTCGACTTTGAATGACGGCAATAAAATTATTATTGCGAATATCTGAAAAACGAAGGCCGAGCGGCGTATAACATATATAGGGAAAAGTTGTTCAAAATAGTGACCTTGACAACATGCCAAATTTCAAGGTAATCGAAATCGGCGAGGTCGTCAATCATCTGTATAATTATCAAATTTTTTTTTGATTAATTTATAAGTAGCTATTTTAAGCATTAAGAATTCTTAAAAAATATTGTATTATATTAACACACAACTATATATTGTGAATTTTTGATGTAGTTTGTAAATTGAATCCTACGTATTCAATTTTGTTTTTGGAGGGGGAGGTGTTGGAGGACCAGTCCCCTGTTTGCTATCTGTATCTATCCTGAGTCACAATACCCTTCCGTCAAATAGTCGAAGTCCGCAAAAACATCTTAGTTAGCGCAGCACGCTAGAATATAAATATATTGTACATAGATTCCAAAACATAGACTCGCTGATTTTCAGTACGAATTTGAATACGATCACTTCACGTCACATCATTCCTCGTTAGTCTTATCGTAGAACTCTAGTTATTATAACCGAATAGTATTAAAAACCACTGTGAAATATGTTATACCTGTAATATACCGATAGTCTACGAGTTTCTTACCCGGTTTCCAACACTACGATAATTCCTATATATTATTCAATGCTTTTTCCAAACGTTATACAGAGAACAAAATCTTTCAATTAAGATATAAATATTATTTCCCTAAATAAGCTGTATTTCAGTTTACTATTAATTAACTAAATGAAGAATCTAAAATCAATTGAAACACATTATTTATAAAATATAAATTAACATTATTTGAAATGATTTTTTAAAAATTACTATTTGAAATAAATAAATTTCATCCAGATCTGAATTAAATCCACTTATCTGAACAAGAACTCTGGTCATACGAATGGAAAGTTAAAAATAATTGGGATAATCGGTTATTATACGAACCTGCCCAGTTATATAAATTGTTTCTCCCCGGCTGGGTTCATATGAATGAAGTTCTATTATATCAAAATATTATTTTCTTCTCTACAAAGAGAAATTAAACAGCAAAGGGACGTTAACGTAGCCACATTTAAAGAAACAGTTTCAATATAATGTTTGAGAGTACAAGTGTATTTCAAAGTGCTTCAGTAGCAGTATACATACAGTATGCATCGAAATTTAGTGCATATACATGTATATCGTAGATAGGACTGTCTATCTCCAAGTAATCGGACGATTGCATAAAATAAATAACTAATTAAGGAGATAACAATTATTATAAAATGTTTACATAATAGATTACAACGAATTTGATGTCTGAAATATCAAGCACAAGTGACAATTTGTATGCGCGAAACATTCTATTGCTTTCTGTTTATGGTATCAAGAGTTGGACCGGAAATAAATATCATAGATGAAATATGCGTTTAAATAGTAAAGGCGATAGAAACCACATGTAAATATACTGCAACGAAATCTATATCTATGCCGCGAATGACGATTCATTTAATATCGGGTTACACATTTTCTTATCAAAAAAAAAAATAAATTCAAAGAATCTTCTGGTACTTCAAACTGTAATACGCCCGAGTGTGATAACTGTAGTATCTAGGTTCGTGTCTCATATTAATTATATTTTTCATGTCTGCAGATCTTTTGTAGCTTCTATCAGTGTTCTTCTCATCATAGGTTCTCATTGCTCGTTCAGCCCATTCTTGAGCCCTGGGAGGTTCACGAAATATGCCTCTCTGTCTTTGGTTGAGATAATCAATTACATCATCGTAGTAATTTTTCCTGAAAAAAAGATAAAAATTATTACTCCTGATAATCACATTTGTAAAAAGCAAAGTCAATAAGTCTATAAGTCACCGAACGTTAAATGAGTATGAAATAAAAACGAATTGACAATTAAGAAATGAAACAAAATAATGTTGATAAATTATGAAATTAACCAATACTTATTTATTTATTACATTATAAAGAAAAAGTAACTTATATTGTGTCATAGATTTTACCAAATGTTAGTGAACAATACAAATGTTTTCGTTTTACGAATGCATTAGCTTCGTTCGAAAACGGTCATTCAAATTAATGATGGAATACTGTTGACAATTGTGTTTAACTATTTTTTTCATTAATGTTATTCCAATCTTCCTGTAATATTTCCCACGACTACAATTTTACTTATTGCATATTAATTTTAATTTTATACAAGCATTATAGAATTTCCAGTAAAGTAGTAATTTATTGATTTATGAGTAAATATAATAAAGCAAGATAATAATGTCGTTTTAGAAAATTGTATCTACACCTCAATTTGTATTTTTTAACACAGATGAACAAAATGTCCGGTGATTTATGAATGGTAGTATATGTCATTTATATTTCAAAAATTGTATCAGAGATTAATAATTAGGTCGAGAAATTAAATTAATTTAGAGAATTGTAAATATTTAAAGTTTCTAAATTTATACCAAACAAATCAACAAAATTATTTATTATTAAAATCATCAATTTAAAATTTTTAATGGAATTTTTAAGAACAAAATGATTAAGTAATGGTTTCTATAATAAATGAAATATTGAATATATTTGTTTGCTATATTTTTTCAATTATAGTAGCTGTCCAATTTCATGAAGTTGATAAATATTTTGGTCACTATGATATATGTCATTATCCTTTTACACATTCTAAAAAGATTAATTTACACTTACCTGTAGTCGTACAGATATGCGTAATTGAGAAAGAGAGGACGAACCCAGTGATGATTGTAATGTGGTGGTTCAATTTTTTCTAATTTTATTTTTGGCTTTTCTCCAGGAGCTGCAGCACCAGCCGGTGCAGCTCCTTCTGCAGGCGCAGCATCAGCGGGTTGTTCCTCTGGAGTTTCTTCAATATCCCATGGTGCTGGTTCATCATCGTCTGCCCACATGATTCACAAATTCAAGAGTAAATTGGGCCTGGAATACATATATAATCGTATACAACCTCACACTTTTCTATAATCTTTGTTTCTCGATGTTAAAATACTATTGTTGCCCTAAACAAGATTTTTATCATTTCAACAATCATTATATACAGAGTGTCGTTCCACGCAACTGGAAAAAAGCTATATCTCTAAAACAATTAGAGATACAAAAAATAAGGCAAAATTAAACAACAACGAATAATTCACAAACTTAATGTAATTTTATTCATTTTTTTGCATATAAAAAATGCAACTGCACTTGTTTAACTTGATCGGACTACCGGATACAGTTTTTTAATCTCTACAAAAAAGTATTAGATGCAAAATACTTCGGCCTTAAACTTAATAGTTCAAGAGTTATAACACTTTAAAGTTCAAACTTAATCGATAGAATGTCACGATTAAATATAATTTATATTTTCGCTGTAATATGAAAAATTGATACGAGATAATTTCACTTCGTAATGGTAATTGATTCTTATACTGCATTTACTGAGTGTTCGGTAACTTATAATCATGTTATGAGGCAAACATCACTGGAAATGTCGGTTTTATATATTGATCTTCTAGATAAATGTAAATATTTGAATATTTTAAAAAAGAATTTAAAAGAAAGTGCTAAAAAACTGGGGTTATTAGGCAGTTTTTATTTCATATTTTTAACAAAACAATGACCTCAAGAACTGTAAAAGAATGTTTATGTATTGCATACACCAGCATAAAGTTCAGACATTAACCTCATTGAACATTAATTTGTGGGCAGAAATCGGTGGAAGTAGGAAAAATCGATCATAAAATCGCATCGTATGAACGAACTTTTCTTTATATTTTCTTTATCAGTTTTCTTTTTAAATGCAAAATAATGTATTAAAGTTTCAAGGTTCGCTTGTATGTTCTATATAATCATCAATATTCAACACGTTTCTTCAATTAGATCATTCAGTTAGTAGTCTCAATTGATATATTTAGCTAATGAGATATATTTAACGAGGAGAAACAGGTCACGTTAAGATACAACAAACTGTTTGATTGTGACATCGGTTAGTATATGTAACAATAGAATGCTTTATCTAGTAATGTGCTGACTTAATTGGAACAAGTATGATAACAGTTTTCGTATAATGTCAGTGATGTTATATGATATATGTTAAACAGTAAATTAGACTATCTTTATTTAATTACAGATTGCTTGAAATTATCAAACTGTATACAAATCGTATACAAACCTGAACAATTGAATTATATGAAACATTTGAATATATGTACGATATAAAAAATTATTTTGGTGAGTTAGAAATGTTGTTCTTTGATCGTTAACATTAGTGATGTTTTATAATATTTATGAAATAATACAAATAATCATTATTACAACGACATAGGTCGTTTGATATTTAACTGTTATTGATTACTTAAGACACAAAGCTCAATGGAGGACGATTTTTTAAAAGTGAGAATAGTATGTCAGAATTAATTATTTTTACAGACACCATACGCCGTCTAAGGTAACTAAAAAATGTAAGAAATCAAAACATACCGTAACATGGTACAGTTTTCAAAAATAATGAAATGTCGATTAACCGAAATGTTGATCTCAGAAGTTAATAATCAACTTTTAATAGTGTATAATCAATCTTTCTAATTAATTGATTCTGGCCTACTCTAAAACTTGTCGTGTTTGAAAATAAAATTAATTTTCTTAATACGTATGCCGTAGCCGTGTATATCAGTATAATATTGTTTTGTATTCGGTAACAAAAACTATATCTACTCTTAAAATATTAGACCAGAAGAAATGGTATATCTACTTGTTATTGAGCAGACTTAAAGAAAACTTCGCAGTTTTTATAGTTGTAACATTGATTGAGCGAAATGTTAAGTAAAAAATGGCACTGACACTTTTAAACAACCACATCAAATATATTCACTGTCACTTGAAACTTACAACTCTTCGGAACTAAAACACACAACATTATTCGAAACCACACTATTTTAATTATTCGTCAGACGAGGACGGTTGTTAACAGTTTGAACAGTTGGGCAATAAGATACCTGTAGTATGATGGCCACTCCTCTAAGTACCTCTTCAGACTGAAAAAAGAGTCTTGCGAACCTTGCCTTGTTTCGCTTTTATTTTAGCTTATAAGATTTTCCTTGGCTTCCCTCCGGTCTCCCCCTTAAATAAAAGAGTACCCCTCTCCGTACGAACGATAGGAAAGAACGGCTCGTGAGGGTGGGGAGGGGACAAATTTTTGGCACCCAATGATTCTAATCATTGTTACCACACAGGGCAATAAGTAACTTAGTACACATGTGAATTTCATTAGCCAATGTTACAGCTTCGTGTGAAACAGCATGTGTCCTTGTGCTAATTAATTTATTCATAACTAAATTAACGAAATCGATGGTGGTTGTAACAAGAACGTAAAACAAATGCTGTAAAAATAGGCTGATTTTCAACCATGGTGTCAATGAAACATTTTATCAGATTATGATTCGTTACTTTTTAAAGAGTATAAAATGCACAATTATTTATTCGAGAAGGTATGGGAAAATTGTTAAATATAAACGAAAATTTTGAAATATTATCGTGTATGATATTCACTAAGTGCTTTGATATTTTTTCGTATGCAAAGTGATGTATCAGTAAAACAATCATTTAAATAATGGAAAGTAAATTCTTCATAATTTAGTGCCACTTATATTACTAAAATTATAAAATTATGGTTACATAAGAATAAGAATCGTCAATGCATGCATTAAGATTATTTTCTTAATGAGGAGCAATGTTTAAACTTTTAACTAAAAGATAATAATAAATTGTTTGATTTTAAAGTATTTAAAAATATACAATTCTTTGAGGAAAACATCATAATAATCGAGACCATCAGCTTAGAAACTAATTATAAGGGTCGATTATCTTATGGTTATCTTACAAGTAAGATCCATATTAAGATTAGATTCATAGATAAGGATACATTATTTATGCTTTTTTACATATGTTCGACATTAATTCACAGACGATCAGACCAGATGATCATTATCAGACGAAGAAAATATCGAAATATGTACGTTAAACTGGATGAGTCTTACAGTCAGTAATTTACGTTTATTTTTGATAACTTTCCCTCAGTTCTTGGTTAAATAAGTATGTATTTCATACTCTTTAGGAGATATAAATTATATTCTGATAACATTTTTTGTTGAAAGCATGATTCAAAATTTGCCTATTTTTACCACCTTCCTTATACAGGGTGTCCCGTAAATAGTGTAAGAGCCGGAAATGTGAGGTAGCTGAGACGATTCTGAACAACAATTTCCTTTGCAAAAATGTCGGATGGAGCTTCGTTTTTGAATTATTAACGAAAAACACTGACGAATCACGGCGCTTGCCTGCCGCGCGCTCAGGGCCGTCCGAACTAAGAGAGCCACCGTGTCGGGTAGGTAGCAAGATGTGCATCGAGGAACGAATACAAATAATTAAAAATACTACCACTGCAACTGTTACCTCTGCGGATTGGATAAATCAGTCAGCTAAATCGAATTTATTAATTATTTGTATTCGCTGTTTCCAAGGAAGAAGAAATAAAATGTGGGAAGATGCTCTCGGAATTTTTAGGAAATTAATTCTTCGCACCTGAGTGACGCTTCTCGCCAGAGTGTGTTAAAATTAAAATAAGAATTATTTTCAGAAAATTAAAATAAATACGGTAAGAACCATTTGTAATCGTTTGTTATTAAAAACTGTACTGGAAAAGCAGACTGGATTTGTGCGTACCGAAACATTTTTCGCATGCAAGGGGTTAATAGAGAATTAATTGAAATTCGCCTTACCCATTTACTTGCAAGTTGCAATAGGGCCAGTTAGTGCACCCCTGTCGATCATGGAAAGGTCGAAGACCCCAATAAAAATCAGCTGATGGGACGGCCCGGTCACTGCACCCGCTTCTTACCCCGAAAACACTTTACAGCACGGTCACTAGCACTTTTCACTTTTACATTTTCGGGGTAAGAAGCGGGTGCAGTGACCGGGCCGTCCCATCAGCTGATTTTTATTGGGGTCTTCGACCTTTCCATGATCGACAGGGGTGCACTAACTGGCCCTATTGCAACTTGCAAGTAAATGGGTAAGGCGAATTTCAATTAATTCTCTATTAACCCCTTGCATGCGAAAAATGTTTCGGTACGCACAAATCCAGTCTGCTTTTCCAGTACAGTTTTTAATAACAAACGATTACAAATGGTTCTTACCGTATTTATTTTAATTTTCTGAAAATAATTCTTATTTTAATTTTAACACACTCTGGCGAGAAGCGTCACTCAGGTGCGAAGAATTAATTTCCTAAAAATTCCGAGAGCATCTTCCCACATTTTATTTCTTCTTCCTTGGAAACAGCGAATACAAATAATTAATAAATTCGATTTAGCTGACTGATTTATCCAATCCGCAGAGGTAACAGTTGCAGTGGTAGTATTTTTAATTATTTGTATTCGTTCCTCGATGCACATCTTGCTACCTACCCGACACGGTGGCTCTCTTAGTTCGGACGGCCCTGAGCGCGCGGCAGGCAAGCGCCGTGATTCGTCAGTGTTTTTCGTTAATAATTCAAAAACGAAGCTCCATCCGACATTTTTGCAAAGGAAATTGTTGTTCAGAATCGTCTCAGCTACCCCACATTTCCGGCTCTTACACTATTTACGGGACACCCTGTACAGTACTGTGAATAATTATAAACTTAATGGTATTTCTCCATTGTCCATAACATTGAAGCAAAAGTTGAAAAAATCGTTTGTGTGTTTTTATATTGCGATATGAAACAAAAGTTTTCTTCTTCGGAAATATAATTTTCTCTTAAAATTGTATCTTAGACCGTGAAAAAAAATATAAATTCAATATTAATTTTAGTTACTTTTCATATAGTATTTAATGGATTTTCCTTTATTGTTAATTACTTTTAATAGCCAGTAAGGTACACTATCTATTCAATTATTTAAAGTTTCATTTGGAATATTTATCCGCAAATCAGAACTCGATGCTAGTCGTGGTAATAACTAATCCCAAATTCTTGAAATCACTTTTTTTTATTACAAGAGATGTATGGATAAGAGCATTATTCTACTGATAATTAATTCTTTAACAAGAATTAATAATTATTTGTTATCTTTTATAACTAAAGATTTTGTTACCTTTTATAACTAAAAAATAACAAATAATTATCTAACAACTGTTAATAACCACTAGCATTCAACTACCATTCTACCACCATTTACGAAAACCAATTCACTTTAAAAATTCTTTTTAAACGCAGCCCAAATCATAATTAATACACCATCCTTAACTCTATGTGCCAATAATAATTTATGTTATTATGTACACACAGATTGAATTTTGTTCGTCGCTAAAAATCACATGTTTCGTCTATTTACATATACGTCCATTGTGAAATGAAATATATCAGTTAGTATCGATACTTATCGCATCGATACGACGCTTTTATAATACTGGTTTTCGTAAACAATTTTGATATTTAAAGTTGCCAGAGTCCTTAACCTACTTTCTTACGAGACTGATGTAATTTTCCAAATTAAATCGACTTACGACAGTAGATGAAAAAACTCCCAGTTTGTTAATCTTCCTTGAAATCTCACGTTTTGTAGTTGACGAAGATCGTATAAGTCATCCAGTCCGTTTGTTTTTCTCGAAATTTTTGATACCCAACTTAAAGAATTGTTTAGTTACACTGCAATCTATTAGTTATACTTGCAATTTATCAGTTTTGCTGCAACTCTTCAAATCGATTATTTGTTGTTTTTCGATGTCACAAACAGAATGTTTCACAAATCTTAAAAGAAGAAAAAAAAAATTTAGATATTTGTTGTAATACATATTATTACATCGAATAAAAGTGACAGAAGTACAGAATTATATTCAATAAGCTACTAACAGCTATTTTATAAATATTCACAGTCTTATTAATCTTATTTTCTAATATTGAACAGATAGTTTGTACATCCAAATGAAAATAAACAGCTGCTTATACATACATATATAGAACTTCTTAATATTCAACTATAAACATATCTTGGCACGATCAATTGAAAATCGTTAATTCTTGAAAATATTGTAGAAAAAAAAGCAGAAAAAGTTATAAAAAAAATTTGAACATTTTTCAGTAATATGATTCGATAATACGTTAATAAAGTTGTTACATATTTGTAAATAATATAATTATACAAATTAAAGTAATTAGTAGGGAAATAATGTGTTTAACGTTAGAAAGTTGAAATTTATAAATATTCTTGTGCTAAAAGATTGTAAATTGTATACTGTTATAAATACTTTCTGTTGGCATATTCCGTAAAGTATTGCTTTATTCTTTTATTTGCTTGTATGTTTTGAAAACAGATGGACCAACTGTAAGTACTTTGTATTTACATGTAGCGGACTTAATTGTGGATTTTTATTAATCTATCTTATAATATTCTTTTTATCTTTGGAATCAAGGAATCATCTACACCTTTTTTGAAGTTTCATTTCTTCATTTTATATCGTGTAATAATATCTGCTACTACTTTTCTTCGTATCCAATAAATTTACTATTTCACGATAACTTTTACCTTCTTCGTAATTAAAAATCACTAATTGCTATTTATCAAAATTTGTGTTTTTTCCTTTTTTGTGACATAGCGAGTCAATATTTGATGGTTAATGTTTAATTTTTGGATGTAGGCGGACTTAGGACCACCATACTACTGTTACGGTTACATTTGAGATGCAATCGGTTTAAGGCATTTCTTAGAATTAGTCATGCAAACCACACATATGTACGAAGATCGTTCAATAAATCCTTAGAAAATCCAAGACTTGGCGTCCGTAGCATCGAAAATGGTTTGTTTTTAGTAACCATCATGACTCACTAAACAGTTATCAAAGTCTCAGTTATATCCACCATATAACAATACATGGGTGCACACCTGTGCAGTTTTGATGGCCAAAATCATGGAATTAATTATCCACTGTATTCACTGGATTTGGCCCCCAGAGATTTTTTTTTTATTTCCAAACTTAAAAAAATGGCTCGGCAGACAACGGTTCATGTCGAACGAGGTGATACCGCTCAAATAGATGCCTATTTTGTGGACCTTCCGAAATCTTAAAGAAATCTTTAGATGGTTTAAAAAAATTGAAGAAACGCTTGGGAAAGTGTATAGAGCTAAAAGGAGATTATGTTGAAAAATAAAAAAAATCTACCTAAAATAATTTGTTTTTCTATCTTTTTCTAAGGACTTATTGAACGACCCTCGTACATGTATCGTATCCGAATATTTCTCTAACGCTTTAACGTTAACTCTAAACTTTGACGTTGTTTTGTTTAATATCTATCAAACAATAAGATATTGCTATTGCAAGACAAATTTTTCTATTTCTGTTATCTATAATAAATAAGTTAACATAATAAAAAGCAAGCAAATGAATATTTTAATAATTCAGAAAAATATAAAGTTAAATTTAAAAGTATTTTACGGTCCAAATATTAAAATAGGTAATTGTAAATCTGTACCAAATTCTTTATTAATGACTCGCGTTGTTGCCGCGGTATTGCCTCAATTTGAATTCGTAAAAGGAAATTAATTGACTTCGACAAGAAATCATGTTCCGCTTTCAATTACTGCTAAACAAAATATTATAATGATATTACTGAAAAATGTTGAAACTTACTTAAATACTTCTTTACTAATAACTATATTTTTTTAGTCGTCCAAATTTAAATACTATAAATTTTCGTATTATCTATCATTTTCATTAAATCGAAAACTAAAATAATAAAAATGTAGTATAGTATAGCATAATTAAATAGAATTAGGCATTAATATTACTGTTGTTATTTATTAAAAATCAAAGCTTGTCAACTTTGAAAGTAATAGTTTGTATGAACTCAAATGGACTCGGAGTTTACTGAACGAGAGTTAATTAATTCTAAAGTTATAGAGTTTGTGTAGGGAGACAGTGATGGTTCGAAACCAGCGTAATAAAGTCATCCTTAGACCATTACCGAGCGGGTGAGCTTGACCATTGCTCCCGAGCCGTATCATTAAGAGGTGACATAATGGTTAGGCACTTACAAACTGAACACTTACACAATGAGAAAGGTCGTTCGTTCTACATAATTCCTTATGTTCTTAGCAGCCACGCCACATACTAGTAGGATCTCCATATCCGCGAGAGATACATTTTTGTGCTTTTAAGTTTATGGATACGCCAACGTCATTCAATTCCCTAATCGTCATTCTATTCTATCCTATGTTCACTATCCTATTGTATTTCGATATGTTTTGTTCGCATCCTTGTCACGCGATGGAATTGTAATTGTGATTGATTCAGCCAATAATGGCAATGCATGTGAGGACAGGCGTCGCTATTAAGTTACGGCCAATCAGCGTGCCTAGCCATCAAGTCATCTCTCTATGGTTCTCGACCAGTCCAAGAGAGACCCACGCACCCGTTTGGTTGTCCAGGTGGCCAGGGGAGGTGAATCCCTACGTGGCGCGTCCCCAGGTGGCAGATAGAGGCAATCGCTAAGATGGGTTGCGGGAATGGGCTCATCAGCCTAAGAGGGCTTGTGCGTGGGACTTTTGCCGAGGGTTGTACTCAAGGCCGCGAGTTAACTACTTGGCCACGGATGAGGCTTCCGATCGCCGGTAGGCCCTGTGGTACGGTGGGTTGATACCGTGGCCACGGTTAGGTCCTCCACATGTTCCGTAGGAGTGCCTCTCACCGGAATGAGCCTGGAAAGGCATGGCGCGGCGGGAGACTCTGTGATCTTCACTAGAGTTCCTGGTCCCCCGTTAGGCGCCTGAGAATGATCAGCGCGGGTTTTTAACCTGTAAGAGTCCGATACTACCCATGGTCCCTCCCTTGCTACAGCAGAGCCTGGGATGTTCATGGGAATTTCCCCACGATAAAAAAAAAGTCTATCACTGAGCCTTGAGTGAAAGTCCGAACCGTCCCAGTAAAGCGATAAAAGGGATGGTGGCTGTTGCCGCCACGTAAAGGGTTTCCGCTTCAATCGACAATGAACAGTGCTGTTTTTGAGGAAGTTGCAATTTTTCGCGGACTGCAAGTAATTTCTAAAGGACAAGGTCTAGCCGGATGCCGGTTTCAGATTTCTCTGGAAACGGTCCCCGGTTAGATCACCCTCGATAGCAATTGACATAATGCAAACCCTCACGTGTTGACCACCAGAACTAAGACAGTCACTGTAAGAATAAAGAATTGGTCATAAACTAACCCAGGGATTGTGCAACGTCCTGCAGATCTTGATTTGTAGGATGAAACAAATCAGGCTGTGGGTGTTGCACAATCCAAAAACTGTCCAAAATTCGAATTGGGCAGAACAAGGCCCAATCCAAACATTGACGCCTCCAAGAAGGCGCTGAGGGGGAGGTTCGGAGTCTTTCTCTAGGATCGAACATTGGACAAAATCAGAGTTAGTTGAATTTTCACTAGAATTATTTGGACGTAAGAATTGCTTGTATTCTCAACAGAATCAGTTGTATCTTCAACAGAATTACTTGTATTCTCAGAATACGGTTTCTCAAAGAACTTGGACTTTTGAACTTGGTTTTCGCACTGGACGCGAATAGAACTTTACTTGTTAAATTTGGACATTATTAATGATATCTTACAATTGGACTGTATTACTAGATCACCGTACAAGTAATCGGAATAGTTAAATATCTGTTGTTATTGTTACTGTCTATTGAATAAAATTGTTTTGTAAATCAAAAAGAATTGATTTGCCACATAATTCAACTCCGCGAACTAAATATAGAGTTAACAGTGACGATGTGTAGAGTACACAACGTCGGGAGAGCAAGACGGTTCGTTCCTCGAGATGGCGGAACAGCTAGACGTGGAGGGACACCTTGTCTCACCTTCGGGGTTCCTAGAGTCTCCCTTAACACGCCTGAGGTAGGTCACCGTGTGGTTTTTATTTAATAAAAGCATGACAGAACTCCTGCGCCCCTCCTCCCTTAAATAAACAATGCTTTAGATTCTCGTAAGCCATTTAGTTGTTTAATGAAACTCGATCGCAAATGACTCTAGATTACTTTGAATTACTTATACATATAATATTAAAGGTCATTAGATTTGCCATACCATAAACTACGTGTTTAATTAAAATGTAGTATACAATTCTATTTAAAAAATGAAGGTGACCTTGATAGACCTTTTAAAACAATAATTATCATTTGAAATGTGTATGTTTGAGAAACCATGTAGAAAGATTAAAATGAAACCATGCACACACGCACGCACACACTATTACAAAAAATATTGGGATGTGTAAGATAAACACCCTGTAAATAGGATGAATAAATAAATTATATCTTGATTTTCTTGCATATTTTCAGCAATTTTCTCTCTTGTTCTCTCATTCTCTTTTTGTACGTGTGCGTTTGTGTATGTTATGCATGCGTATAGTTATATTTGTTTTCATATTACTGTTTATAACCAAAATAAACGCGATATCTCTTCAATGATAATCTGTGCACTTGTTTTAACGGATGACAGTTACTATAATACCTTTTTAATTTTTTGACCTAAAAAGAGAATATCTCCATTGCAATGATTATTGCTTATTACCTCATTTACGTACGCATTAAATTTATTGATTGCAAATCTTTAGAAGTTAATCGTTTACCATTCGTTAGATTCAAATGTTTACAATATTTGTCGCATTCGTTAAATGCTCATGTGCACTATATAATACAATTAATATTATTACTTGCGATTATTTATAGACTGCACGCTACAAAATCTTAAAGTGCGCGTATCGATCGATGCAACTTTATTTCGAAATAGAATCATTGACATCGTATCCTGGTTTAGTTACTATAAATCACAAGATGCGTTAAAACACATATTACATACAAAAATGAGGACAATAATAAAATCTCTGCCTAAAAACATTTTATATAAAATATAAATTAACAGAAAATACGTCATATTTCTTTTCAGAACATCGCTTTAATACTATTCTAATTTAAGATAATACTTATTTAGACAAAACAGTATTTTCATTAGTATATTTAATCGATTAACTGTCATGGTTTCCAATTAAAGATCACGCATATTAACCCTCCCACTTTTCCTGAATCCTCTTTTAGCAGATTGTCTAAAATTATGGTGCGCCTTTAGACGTAAACATATTTTAATTAAATCCATTTAAGAATAACTAAAATTAATGGGTTGACAAACATTTATGCAGACCGATTTTACTAAAAATCGAATCAAATCTTAAGACGAGAATATAGAATTCAAATATGAATTTTCGTTAAAATTTATTCAGACATTTAGATGCAATCATGTTAACAAATATATACCCCAATGTAAGTATAGATGCGATACTTCTATCAGAACCTTTGATGTTTGATACACCAATTTCGTGGACCTTGAACTTTTCGACCGACGAGTACCTCTTACATATAATTAGCGCCGCTAATAAATCGAACACCAAGTATAAACAAGTCTGCGCTATGTTCACGTATATAGAGTAACGTCCACGTAGCGTACGTTTCCCCCCACTCAGGCTCCTTGCGTACTAACTATATTGCGTATTGTTACTTACCATATAGTAAGTAACTAGATTGTGGAAACTGCTCGCAACATTACTAAATATTATATTTGTTGCATCCCGAGTTCGCGGTTTAGGGAAAAAGGAGGTGGGTTGGTGCCGGTGGAGCGCTAAACAGCTCTGCTCGGCGAGACGCGCAAAAATCAAAACTACTCGATACGTTTCAAAGTACTTTAGCAAAATTTATTCGTTACAGTTAGCTCAGTGTATGACTTTTAGATACAACTCGGTTGAGATTGAAAATCGTTCTGTCGCTCCGCGAAAATCCTTCCGTCGTCCTAGGCGTTCGTCCCTTCTCTGGAAAATTCTTGATCCTCCCTCTGGGTTGTCTTGGTCCAATCGGGGTTTGGGCCCTGCCCCATCCGACCGAATCGTCTTCGATCGGTGATCCACCTCCGAGCCGAGTGGAGGTGGAGGCCGCGCGGCCATGCTCGGAGCGGCCGCGAGTGAGAGAAGTGCCTAAAACAACCCTTAAGAAAATTTATGACCCTCGTGAAAAAAAACTGAACGGAAGTGTCGCGAAGGCCATGCTGTGTTTCAAGACCATTGCAACTCTTAACGAAAATAACTAATTCGGTACGGTCCGTAATAAACTAAAAGCAGGAACGACGGAAACTCCGATTTGACACGGCCTTTAGAAAATAAACTAAGTGTCTTTAAGAAATGCCTTCCTTTCTCTCTACCTTCCCCAGCTTGATAGTCCACGTTGAAAAACATACAATTGCATTGTTCATTACAATACGCTGGTCCGTTTGAATTTCGCTCTTAATTAGAATGCAGTTACATGACTCTGCACTCGACGGTGAGTAATCGGGTTTCAATTGATTTCCGTTGTGGCGCTATGTACATCAAACCTACGTTCACGCAGTAGCGTAACACCTCCCCTCTTATACAGAAAGATGTTTTCATAAAACAGCTTTTGGGTAAATGCCGATATTCCTTATTATTATCTTGAGGTAGGTCGGTGTCCTGTTAACAATATTTAACGCGTACAATATTCTCATCTTCATCATGCCCTATGATTTCGAAATTACTTAATACTCGCAGAAAAATAGTTAATGTGTTCCAGTACCGACGCGTATTGAACTATACGGTTAATAAAAGGCAGTGCAGTGATTCGCAGTAAGTTATACATCATTAAAAACTCCATGCAGAGGTACATAATATTAAAGGTGAGCGCAGTCCTGAATTCGCAGAATATTACATTGAGTAACCTTTACATTGAATATTACAGGTTAACTAATTTACTTAGTCTTCTTCGGAAGGAGAGTTCGGTCTTATATGCGCCAGTTTCAGTTTGTTTGTGTATACTATTTTACATCTATTTTTCCCTAGTGCTAATTCTACCGTTAAATCGCTGAATAATCAGTTTATTTTGTAGGGACCTAGCCAAGTACAATCAAATTTGAGGTTTTGAGCTCCTTAAGTAAGTATACTATATCGTTTAAATTAAATTTACATGGCCTTAAGGTTCGATTGTAATAATTCTTGCTTTTCTGTTTTGCCTTTTCTAGATTCTGTGCCATAGTTGCCTGAGTGGTGGTGATTCTTACAAAGAGTTCATCAAGGTGTTGTGTGAAAGTTCTAGGTGCTAGTCCCATGGAGAATTTTGAGGGAATATTGGCCTTTTCGCCAAAAATTAGTTCATGGGGTATAAAGTCGTGGCCTTGTGCACAGAGGTGTTATATGAAAAAATACAAAATCTTATCCAATCATTCCAATTGGTTTTTGTGCAATAGTGTTTGAGGTAATTGATGAGGATGCAGTGTGCTCTTTCAAGGGAGCCCAAAGATTGTGGGTGGAAAGCAGTAGAAGTTATTCTCTGAATTTTTAAAATTTTACAGAAGTTTTTCATGACTTGACTAATAAAATTTCTGCCTTGGTCAGTGTGGATAGCTCTCGGACATCCAAATCTACTGATAAATTGTTCGGCAAGGGCATAAGCAACGCTTATTGTATCTATGCTACGTAGCAGGATTGCATCTGAATATTTAGCGAGGTTATCTTGTAAGATAAGTAGGTACTGATTACCTTTGTTAGTTACGGGTAAGGTTCCGACTACGTCCATTTGTACCTTTTCAAACGCGCGTTTAGGGGTGTCGGTAATTTGCATGGGATGCTTAGTTTGCCTGATATAATTCTTGTTCTTTTGGCAGGTGGGGCACGAACGAACGAACTCTACGATTTCCTTTGCCATACCGGGCCAGTAGAACCGTTCTTGAATAAGTTAGTGAAGTTTAAAAGAACCTCGGTGACTTCCAACTACCGATTCATGGTGTTCTTTAATAATCTGTGGTCGTTCCGACCTTGGCGGAATTATAGTCTCCGTGCTGCATATGGTAATGTTATATTGCGGGTCGATAACGATTTCCCTAAGCAAATTTAATATTTAATTTATTTGGGTCTACCGAATTTACTACCGAGGTCACACCACTGGATTCCCTGTGCAGTCCTGATCATCCCCATTCACACTTTCATCTGGCCTTAACGGTCAGGATACAGGCAAATCTCGGTCCATCTGATCGGGTTGCAAACATCCATCTGGTCCACCTGACCGAATGGGATAGCCAAGCACATGGAGCGCCCATCTCCCTGAGACGACACAGGTTGCACATCGAGTACAGATTCTCTCTCACGGCCCCCGAAGCGGGTTCCTGGGGTTCGGATTATACACCCGTTAGCCAACGAAAGACCGAGTTGAGGAGACTCTAGGGGTACTCGATTGAGGTTCCTTCAGGAAGTTCTCGTGCGAAGTTTATTACTGAACATGATTTTCCCGAATCAAAAATCTTTAGTACGCTGTTGGTGACCTCGCTTAATTTCCTCGCTGTTTTCCTGCGCGCTAGGAACACGGAGGCAATGAATCTATCGTTTTCCGCGGATAACGCTTCATCTCTTCTATCCATTTCGGAATCTACAATTGGTGGTTTGTCTGCGCAGACTTGCACCTTTCCCAGACGCCTCGGACCAGAATTGGAGTCCGCGCAAGATCATATAAGTTACAGTTGAAGACTGGAATTTATGTCGGCGACGACGGGATTACGTCAGGCAATTAGACAATATCGGGTTTCATTCCTCCGCTAGTAATTTTATGACTTAAATATGCAATTTCCTTTTGCAGGAACGACATTTCTCTGCTTGAAGAGCCAGTCCGACGTTTTGTTTCCTCGGAGAAAATGATATCAATGATAGGTTTTTAGTGCCTCGCCAAAGTGCCTCTCTCTTTTCATTTGTTCGATGCAAAACGCTCGCTAGGCGTAACCAGCTGATTCCTTAACGTTCTACCATCGCTTTTCAAAATTGAAGAACTACGTTTATAATAGAACTACCCGATCCGATTTTCGTTAATTCTTGATAGTCTACTATTTTCGCAAATTCTACAAATAAATTCGAAAGAAAAGCATTCGTGGACCGAGTGATCGGCTGAACGCGCGGTCTCGCAGTCGATATACATATTTGTAACAAAGAGAGACATGGGGCGACCAACTTCTCAGAGTATATACCTTCTTTCGAGTTCCGTTCGTATCGCATTTCTCGTCGTGTCGTTCGAGCCTCTCCATAGAGAATGATCGTCCGATTCGTTTGATAAATTATCATTTTTCCCTGGGGCTGTACGAACGAACAGAAAGGAAGACGACGATCAATGGATACCGCAAATTCTACGTAGTAAGATATATTATATAAATATTTATCAGAGTTTAGTCAAATTTCTTTCCCGTGTTCCTTTTGTTATGCTCCAAACTAGTTTACTTTCTCTTTCCCCTTCTGCATAAATTACTTTAATATTAGTCGGTGGGTCTGATTTTAATTCTTTCTGTTTTATTAGGTTCAATTGGAAGCCGGTGTCGATCAAGAATTTAACTGAGCCGCGATGGAAGTAACTGTGTGTTGACGAGATGGTCGATGATTTCGTGACGCGATTCAACCCGGTTCCATAGCAAATGCAGTGGACTCAGCGCGGGAAATCAGAGGTTCCTTCGTATCGCGCTCGTTGACGGGGCCCCCTTGAAGTATAAAAATTTGGGCCCTAGATTCGCGGTTTTCGGGGATCGCGCAAGACCGGCCTAGTTTTCTATCCTGGAGGCTAATTTAATGACCGTTTTCAAATTCCGGACGTCGTCTTTAGAGATTACCCCCGCGATAATATCGTTTTGCAGGCCCTTCAGAAATTCGCGTAACGCGCTTTCCGTGAGTAACGCCTTGATCCCGACGAATTGCTCCGGATCGAAACTTTCGTGCGTCGCCTAGATCCCACGATCTAAAATACCATGTACCCGGTAGCCGAATTCTTCGATCGTTTCGTGATCGCGACGCTGTACGTCCCGCAATTCATTTCGCATGTCGTTAAGATTAAATCTCCTGGGATGCGTAGATTTTATTAAATTAACTAATGCCTCTACAGTCCGGGGGAGATCGTCACCTACGATGCCGCAGTAGATCAGGTATTGCATTCGGCTCTGAATCAACGCGAGTAGATACATCTTATCCTCGACCCTAACCAACGAGTCTGCAAGCCTACACTGGGCGATGAATTGATCAACTTGGGATGGGTTCCCATCAAAATGGGGTATGAAGCTGACAACCAAGTCGTACGGCGTGCGTGACGGAGTTTTCGGAGCTTCCGGCGACGGGATCGATACGGGAGATTGAGCCGGGGTTACGATCGGGTCAATGGAAAGGGTTTGGAAGGAGCACGATATAGGGGGTGACGCGAATGTGCTATTAATTATATTTAAGGGACCGTCCGTCGCGTTGTACCCGTGAATTGCGTGAATTATGGACTGTACGGCAACTAAATTTGTTTTATTAATTCGCGGTACTACAGTTTCGGAAGTAGGGGGGTCTACGTGGGGAGATTTTAGCAATTCCTCTGTAAATATTCCACTATCATCACTCAGACGCAGTTTACGGCTCCTTTTAGCTCTCACGTATTTCTTTAAAAACGGTGGCATTTTATCGACTAATTAAATCTAATTAATGCGAATATATCAGACTAGTACAAATAAATCTAGCTACTAGTCTGCGCAGCGATTATTATTATTGTAGTACTACACTTACAATTTGCTAGCAACTACGACGGAAACGCTCTAAAATGTTACTGATCGGTTTTGCTGCAACAGGGGTTTTCCGCTCGTCGTCGACCTGCTGAGTTGGCGGTCTGCGTCCCGGAAGAAGATATTGGAAATCGGCGATGGTCCGTGATGTCCTCCAAGTGTTCCGATCGTCGGCAATGTTCGTCTCTCTGTCCTACAGGAAGCTCGTTCGGTGGCGTTCATCTCTCCTGTTGAAGACTTTCTCTCTCATGAACAGGGTGCATGTGATTACGGTGGTGGCTTGCACGGCCGTCGAAATCATCCGTCTTCGGCATTTACCCGTGCCCTTAGGGAAACCGTGCGAAAACCCAAGGGAGAGCGGATGCACTGATTCTAATGTCCACTTTGTATTGTAAAAATTTAATAAAAATAGTTCGTCAAAATTCAGTCTATTGAAGCGTGCATTCGCGAGCCGGCATAGTTTGTCTTAGATCCGTTCACCGTCGGCAAAAGTTCTTTACCCACGATCGTGATTTTAATTTATTTTAAACTATTCTACCGCTGTCACCAAAATATGTTGCGTCCCGAGTTCGCGGTTTAGGGAAAAAGGAGGTGGGTTGGTGCCCGTGGAACGCTGAACCGCTTTGCTCGGCGAGGCACACAAAATAAAAACTTAGAAATTTTCCGATGTAACTCTAACAAATTTACTTTATTCGGTAAATTGACAAACTTGGCCGTATTTTAGATATTCGCTGTACTCTCTCGAGAATTGATCTGATTCTAAGTTCTGATTTTTACAATAAGCAAATCTCGGTGGCCCCTACCAAGGTGACAGCGACGAACGTTGCTCAGCGGAGGGAGGATTGGTCAAGCCAATGAATCAAGACCCCAACGAAAATCAGCTGATGGGACGGCTCGGTTACTGCACCCGCTTCTTACCCCGAAAACACTTCACAGCACGGTCATTGGCACTATTCACTTTCACATTTTCGAAGTGAGAAGCAAATGCAGTGACCGGGCCGCTCCATCAGCTAATTTTCGTTGGGATCTTCGACCTTGCCGTGATCGACAGTGGTGCATCAACCAGGCCCTATTGTCAGCGCAGCAGATCAACTTGCAGGTAAATGGGTAAGTCGAATTTCAATTATTTCTCTATTAATCCTTTGCATTCGAGGAATGTTTCGGTACGCACAAATCCAGTCTGCTTTTCCAGTACAGTTTTTAATAACAAACGGTTACAAATGGTTCTTGCCGTATTTATTTTAATTTTCTGAAAATAATTCTTTTTCTAATTTTAAAACACTCTGGCGAGAAACGTCACTCGGATGCGAAGGATTAATTTCCTAAAAATTCCGAGAGCATCTTCCCACATTTTATTCCTTCTCAAATAATTAATAAATTCGATTTAGCTGGCTGATTTATCCAATCCGCAGAGGTAACAGTTGCAGTGATAGTATTTTTAATTATTTGTATTCGTTCCTTGACGTATCTTCGTGCACATCTTGCTAACTATCCGATGCGATGGCTCTCTTAGTTCGGACGGCCCTGCTACCCCACATTTCCGGCTCTTACACCATTTACGGGACACCCTGTAGTTTGTTAATTAAAAAGGTCTCGAAATTTTAATCTTGTTACGCATTTGCATGACGTAGGGTTTATGTACATATAGCGGCGCGACGGGAAATTGCTGGAACTGGTTTTCTCACCATCGAAGCTGCGATTTGAGCGAGGGAGATTCAAATGAAATCGCGTATTGTAGTGCGTATTATTATGGTAGGAAATTCAACGCGAGGAAATCCAGGCACAAACCGAGCAATTTGTAGACCGTTGGCGATACTTTGTGCATACAATGTAGTTTCGACCGTTAGAGATAGGCTGTATGCTTGTGGCGCGGTTATGTGTGTGTGTGAGAATCGCTCGGTTGGCCATGTCGCCGGTTCTCGCTCGGAGGATCGGGAATATTCCATGGCACGCGCCGAAAACTTGGCAACCGGGGAAAGGAAGAAACAAACGCCGATCGGGACGACTGGATATATAAGACCGAGCCCGCGTGGCCGGGTCTCTCTCTCTCTCAGTCTATACGAGCTATCGTGTTGCGCTAGAGAACGTTTTCAATCGCTATTTAGAGATATCCAAAGAAAAGTACTGAATAAAGTTGTTAAAGTATTTTTACGTAATTGAGTTGTTTGATTTCCGCGCGCCTCGCCGAGCAGAGCGGTTCAGCGCTCCACGGGCACCGTCCCACGACCTTAATTCCCTAACTCACCAACCACGCGTTCCGCAACATATATTTTTGGTGACAGCGGTGGGATAAGTTTAAAGTAAATTGGAATTACACTCGGATCTAAGACAAACTTTGCCGGCTCGCGAGTGCGCGCTTCAAAACTTTGAATTTTGGTGAACCGTTTTATTGAACTTCTATAATACAAAGTGAACATCAGAATCAGTGCATCCGCTCTCCCTTGGGTTTTCGCACGGTTTCCCTAAGGGCACGGGTGAATACCGGAGACGGGTGATTTCGGCGGCCGTGCAAGCCACCACCGTTATCACATGCACCCTGTTCACGTCGCGGTTGAGCTTCCGCCTTATTCAGCACGGAGAGACGAACGCCACCGAACGAGGTTCCTGTAAAGCAGAGAGACGAACATCGCCGACGACTGGAACACCTGGAGGACATCACGGACCATCCCCCGACGACTGGAGCACCTGGAGGACATCGCGGACCATCGCCGGTTTCCAGCATCTTCGTCCGGGACGCAGACCGCCAGCCCAGCAGACCGACGACGAGTGGAGGGCCCCGTTGCAGGAGAACCGATCAGCGACGTTCCTGAGCGTTTCCGTCGTAATTGCTAGCGCACTGTAAGTGTAGTACTACGTTAGTAATAATCACTGCGCAGACTAGTAGCTAGATTTGTTTGTACTAGTCTGATATATTCGCCTCAATTAGATTTAGTTAGTCGGTGAAAATGCCGCCGTTTTTAAAGAAATACGTGAGGGCTAAAAGGAGCCGTAAGCAGCGTCTGAGTGGTGGTAGTGGGACATTTATGGAAGAGTTACTAAAATCTCCCCACATAGACCCCCCTACTTCCGAAACCGTGGTACCGCGAACTAACGAAACAAGTTTAGCCCCCGTACAGTCAATAATTCGCGGGTCCCACGCGACAGACAGTCCCTTAAACCTAATTAACAGCACGTTCGCGTCACTCCCCTATATCGTGCGCCTCTCAAACTCTTTCCGTTAACCCGATCGCCACCCCGGTTCGATCTCCCGTCTCGACCCTGCCGCCGGAAACTCCGAGAACTCCGTCGCGGATACAGCACCTAGGTTACCGCGGCTCAGTTAAATTCTTGATCGACACCGGCTTCCAATTGAACCTAATAGAACGGAGTGAATTAAAATCAGACCCATGGACTAATATTAAAGTAATTTATGCAAAAGGAGGAAAAGAAAGTAAGCTAGTTTTGAGCATAACAAGGAACACGGGAAAGAAATTTGACTAAGCTCTGATAAATATTTATATAATGTATCTTACCACGTGGAATTTGCGGTATCCATCGATCGTCGTCTTCCTCTCTGTTCGTTCGTACAGCCCCAGGGAAAAATGATAATTTATCAAACGAATCCGACGATCATCCTCTATGGAGAGGCTCGAACGGCACGATGAGAAACACGATACGGACGGAACTCGAAAGAGGAGATATACTCTGAGAAGTTGGCCGCCCCATGTCTCTCTTTATTACGAATATGAATAGTGATTGCGAGACCGCGCGTGTATCTGATCACCTGGTCCACGAATGTTTTCTTTCGAATTTATTTGTAGAATTTGCGAGAATAATAGACTATCAAGAATTAACGAAAATCGGATCGGGTAGTTCTATTGTAAACGTAGTTCTTCAATTTTGGAAAACGATGGTGGAACGTTAAGGTATCAGCCGGTTACGCCTAGCGAGCGTTTTGCATCGAACCAATGGGAAGAGAGAGGCACTTTGGCGAGGCGCTAAAACCTTATCATTGATATCGTTTTTCCGAGGAAGCAAAACGTCGGACTGGCTCTTCAAGCAAAGGAATGTCGTTCCTGCAAAAGGAAATTGCATATTTAAGTCATAAAATTACTAGCGGAAGAATGAAACCCAATATTGGCTAATTGCCTGTCGTAATTCCGTCGTCGCCGATATAAATTCCAGTCTTCAACTGCAACCTATACAATCTTGCGCGAACTTCAATTCTGGTCCGAGGCGTCTGGGAAGGGTGCAAGTCTGCGCAGACAAACCACCAATCGTAGATTCCGAAATAGACAGGGCAGATGACGCGCAATCCGCGGAGAACGATAGATTCATTGCCTCTGTGTTCCTAGCATGCAGGAAAACAGAGGGGAAAGTAAACGAGGTCACCGACGGCGTAGTAAAGATTTTCGATTCGGAAAAATCATGCTCGGTAATAGATGTCGCGAGAGAACTTCCTGATGGAACACCCCAGTCGAGTACCCCAGAGTCTCCTCAACTCGGTCTTTCGTTGGCTAACGGGTGTATAATCCGAACCCCAGGAACCCGCTTCGGGGGCCGTGAGAGGGAATCTGTACTCGACGTGCAACCTGTGTCGTCTCAGGGGAGAGGGGCGCCCCGTGTGAATGAGTATCCTATCCGGTCAGGTGGACCGGGTGGATGTTTGCAACTCGGTCAGGTGGACCGAGGTTTGCGTGAATCCTGGCGGGTGATGCCAGATGGAAGTGTGAATGAGTATCCCATCCGGTCAGGTGGACCGGGTGGATGTTTGCAACTCGGTCAGGTGGACCGAGGTTTGCGTGAATCCTGGCGGGTGATGCCAGGTGGAAGTATGAATGGGGATGATCAGGACCGCACAGGGATATCCAGTGGTGTGACCTCGGTAGAAATTCGGTAGACCCAAACAGATTAAATTTTCCCCGTTCAGTATAGTATATTAAACTTACTTAGGAAAATCGTTAATGACCCGCAACACAACATTACCATACGCAGTAGGGAGACTATAATCCCACCAAGGTCGGACTGGTCACAGATTATTAAAGAGCACCATGAATCGGTAGTCGGAGATCACCGTGGCTCCTTTAAACTTCGCCAACTTATCCAAGAACGGTTTTACTGGCCCGGTATGGCAAAGGAAATTGTAGAGTTCGTTGTTCGTGCCCCACCTGTCAAAGGAACAAGAATCATACTAGGCAAACAAAACAGCCGATGCGAATTACCGACACCCCTAAACGCGCATTTGAAAAGTTGCAAATGGATATAGTCGGGCCCCTACCCGTAACTAAAAGAGGTAATCAGTACCTACTTACCCTGCAAGATAACCTTACAAACTACTCAGACAACTGCTGCACAGAATCTAGAAAAGGCGAAACAGAAAAGTAAAAATTATTATGATCAAACACTTAGACCTTGTAAATTTGATTTAAACGATATGGTATACTTGCTTAAGGAGCCCAGAACCTCCAAATTCGATTGTACTTGGTTAGGTCCCTATAAGATAAACCGATTATTTAGCGATTTAACTGCCGAGATAGAGTTAACGAAAAATAGATTTAAGATAGTGCATACCAATAAATTAAAACTAGCGCATATAAGACCGGACTCTCCCTCCGCGGGAGATTAAATAAAGTAAATAACCTGTAATACTCGATGTAGTTACTCAATGTAATGTTTTGAGGACTCGGGACTACGCTCTAATTTATGTCTCCGTATATAATGTATATCCCAACTGACTCTGTATAGCTTACTGCAAATCACCACACCGACTTTTGTTAACCGTCTAGTTTAATACATGTCGATACCGGAATGTATTAACTATTTCCCTGCGGATATTAAGTAATCTCGAAATCATAAAGCGCGTGATAGGTATGTGTATATTTTACGTGATAAATATTGTTAACCGACACCGACCTGGCTCAGGGTAATAATAATAAATGCTGACTTTTACTTAAAAGCTGTTTTATGAAAACACCTTTTTGAATAAGGGGGAAGGTGTTACGCATTTGCATGACGTAGGGTTTATGTACATATAGCGGCGCGACGGGAAATTGCTGGAACTGGTTTTCTCACCATCGAAGCTGCGATTTGAGCGAGGGAGATTCAAATGAAATCGCGTATTGTAGTGCGTATTATTATGGTAGGAAATTCAACGCGAGGAAATCCAGGCACAAACCGAGCAATTTGTAGACCGTTGGCGATACTTTGTGCATACAATGTAGTTTCGACCGTTAGAGATAGGCTGTATGCTTGTGGCGCGGTTATGTGTGTGTGTGAGAATCGCTCGGTTGGCCATGTCGCCGGTTCTCGCTCGGAGGATCGGGAATATTCCATGGCACGCGCCGAAAACTTGGCAACCGGGGAAAGGAAGAAACAAACGCCGATCGGGACGACTGGATATATAAGACCGAGCCCGCGTGGCCGGGTCTCTCTCTCTCTCAGTCTATACGAGCTATCGTGTTGCGCTAGAGAACGTTTTCAATCGCTATTTAGAGATATCCAAAGAAAAGTACTGAATAAAGTTGTTAAAGTATTTTTACGTAATTGAGTTGTTTGATTTCCGCGCGCCTCGCCGAGCAGAGCGGTTCAGCGCTCCACGGGCACCGTCCCACGACCTTAATTCCCTAACTCACCAACCACGCGTTCCGCAACAATCTCAAAAATAGCGGAGAAATCACGTCTATATCGTAAACCCATCGATTCTGAACGCGGCCGTTAAGAAATTTTACAATATTCGGTTTTCTCAGCTTGATTTGCCCGCGTTGAACTTCATATAATAATAATATGTATTATAATACGCAAATTCGGTTGAATCTCGCTCGCTTGAATCGCGGACTCAATGGTGATTAATCCAGTTCCAATCAATTCCTATCGCGGCGCTATGTGTAATAGCATAACAGTACAACTTATTTTGCTACATATATCTAGGTTAAATTGATAGTTTATGGTGGAGTAGAAACGCGTCAATGATGAGAAGCGCCTTAATGTTGAGTTGTTCTAAATATGTTTGAATGCGGTGAGGTTGCAGATTTCTTAACATGCTTTCCCTCCGCTCTTTTGTGAGGGGGCAGTTCCACAGAATGAAATCTGGGGTTTGTTCACCGTGTCTACAAGTACATGCCGAGCTTGCAATGATGTGGCTTCTTGCAAGAGAAGCAGCAAGATTATAATGTCCAGCCCGAACTCTGTTTATCTGTCTATCTCTGTGGTCCATCTTGAGATTTTTATGTTGTTGAAGAACCAAGGGTGTCTTGACTTTTTGTAGTGCTTCATGAAAAGTAAAGATCCTTTATGCATTCCCTGTGCTTTCCATTCTTCCTCTGATACATGGTCAATTTTTTATTTAAGGTGTTGTGTAATATCAGTGTGTGGAATGCAGCAGTTTGATATTGTGGAGAGTGAGGCAATTTTGGCTCATTGCCTTCTATTTCACTATGTGAGGGAACCCATATGAGTATGATTTCCTTGTTTTACATTTTCTCTTTGAATGTTTTAAGACTTTGTTTAATCTCTGCTATGAGTTTGTTGGTTTAAGGTATAGATGGGGGTTTTTGCAGGCTTTGTAGTAAACTGAGCGAGTCAGAGCATATCAGATATGACTTTCTCAGGTCCTTGATTGCATATTCCACTGCCATTTTCATGACTGCACATTCAGCTGTGAAAATGGAGGCAGACTTTGGGGTAGTTGTTTTGGGACACTGTTAACAGAGGGACTATCTTCCGACTTCAAACCATCAGTGAATATCATTGTGTGGTTTCTGAAGTAGGTATTTGTGATGTCTGAAAAAACTTTTGCTGGTCTTGCAGAGGCTTGGAAGTTTCTTGAGTGGAAAGTGGCTATTTCTGATTGAGATATTTGTGTGGAGCAGTCTGTTATGTTGCATATAAAATCTGGTAGAATGTCTATGAGAGGTATGTACTCTTCTATTGCCTTTAGGCTTCTCAGTATATTCCTAATAAACGGACCATTCACCAATCGGTATGAGTTATATGTCTAATTTGATTCGTCTAATTCAGTACATTATTAATATACATTTCATTATTTGCGGAAATTCGTTATTTTTGTTTAAACTTGTCGGAAAGTTGCAATAAAAGAGTAAGGTTAAGTATATTTTGACAGGTACACAGGTAGAAACAAGTGACTGTCATTGCTGTGTTCATGTTGTAAATCATAAATGCCAAGAAATGGTTTAGGTCTGGGTTAGATGTCTTAAATTTAACATATATGCTAACATACAATTATGAGCAATGTCATATTATAAGAGAATTGGAACTAAATAAAAATATAATTTCCTAATGGAGTTATTTTATAAAACAAGTAATGGTCGATTGGTTGGAAACTTCTTGTGAAGTAATTGGAGGACCAGAAAAAACTGTAGAAATTGATGAATCATGCGTTCGATCGCAGAAAATACCACAGAAGCCACCGTGTGGAAGGGTAATAGGTATTTTTGAGTATCAAAAGGGAAAGCAGAAAAATATTCCTGGTCCCCGTTGAAAGTAGGGACACAGAGTCCTTTTTTTCTATAATTAAGCAATGGGTTTTGCCAAGAATTACAATTGTATCTCACAGTTTGAAGACAAACGATATATTAGAAAATGAAGAGTACAAACACCTTAAAGTCAATCACAGTTTACATTTCAAAGATCTCGATACAGGTGCCCATACAAATGCTATTGAAAGCATATTCTGCCCAAATATTGTTGATTAGTATTTGCAATTTGACACATTTTTTAATATTTTTTGTAACATATAATACTATAAGTATTTTCTATTTTTAGCAAAAAAATCTTAATTGGCTATTTGAGCCATTATGTGTATTTTATAAACATTCCAAAGAAGGAATTGATGACTTGTTCAATCAATTATTGACAGAAACAGCACAAATTTCATTTGACGCTGTAGAAAATCAAAATGCACCATATTTAGATGATGTTAATTAAATTTAATAATAAAAACAGTTAAACCAAGGCATAGATTGGTAATTTATTATACTGTCTACCTGCAAATATTACTGTCAGAGTAGGTTATTGGTAAGGGGAGCTGGGGAGGGCCAATATTTTTTACTGTTGCTGCACATTCTGTCTACCTGACCTACTCTTGTATAGTATGTGCATAAAAAAATGACTTTTATGTATACATGTTTAACAAATTAGCATTTGAGTTCCTGGCATTTATAATTTGCACCATGAACACAGTAACGACAGTCATTTGTTTCTAGCTGTGAACCTATCAAAATATACTTAACCTTACTTTTTTACTGCAACTTTACAACAAGTTTAAATAAAAAAAAAGAATTTCCGCATATAATGAAATGCATATTAATAATGTACTGAATTAGACGAATCGAATGACGTATAACTCACCCTGTTAAAATAGGTGCGAGTCGGTCAATGGTTTTTTCAGAAACCTGATCTCTCACCCTTTAACGAGGAGACCACTCGACTAAGCCGTTTATTTAAAACAAAATTGAAAAAAATTAAAATGAAATTAAATTGTATTATTTGCTATTAAAAAATTGTTGGAAAAACAACCTGTCTAGCCGCTACGACTCATGTCTCGGTCTTCTGTAATAAAAAGAGACCGAAATCCGGCTGTAAATACCTGACAACGCTCGTTGCGTTGTCTGACTCGCTCTAATCCACACGCTCCTTACTCCGTTTATGGTAAACAGGATGACGTTCGATTACAGTATGATAAGGCGAGATTCTAATCTCGATTTTCCCTGGATTGCAGGGTTTGATTATTGCTGGAGTGGACAATAGGCGGAGGTTGTAAGGCTCCGAATGTTATCTGCTCCGCGGCTCTGCACCGTCCCCTGGTCAGTAGGGGACCGGTATGGTGCAGTCCCTTAACTGCGCAAGAAGCGACTAATTATTAAGGTTCTTACACCACGTTGCCCTTTGAGCGTCGTTCTACGTCTAGTGTCCGTACACGCTGGCGATCTACCGACCACGCTCGAGCAGGTCGAAGCTGCTAGTCTACTCAGGAAATACGCCAAAAGACCCCTATATGGGTGTGATCCCAAGCACTGACTCGACCTTGGCGGACGGCGATTCCACCCAGGGAATACGCCAAGAAGGCTCCTATAGGTGGGTTTTAAGAAGGGAGGATCGAGAAATTCTCTTGATACTTCCTACACGACCGCTGACTATAGCGGTACGTGTTTACTTCGTACCGATGGCTGTAACCAATCACTATAAAAGTGTAAGCTCGGTATTTTTCAGCCACCGGTTGCTATTTAAATCTTTGGAAAGATAATCAGTCTGATTTTAATCCTTTCCACTTCTACACGACCGCTGACTGTGGCGGTACGTGTTTATTTAGCACCGATGGCTGTAACCAACCACTATAAGAGTGTAATCTTGGTAATTTTCAGCCATCGGTTGCTTTGTAATTTAGTGGAAAGAAAATCAGTGTGATTTTGTTGCTTTCCAAAATGGTTCGTTCAACGCGTTGACTGATTTCTGCACGAGAACGTATGGCTCGAATATCTCGACTCAAGGCAGGATTATTTCTAATCCGCTGCAGTCTCAATTCCGTGCAACTTCGTTCACGTGATTCTGCGGTCTCCGTCTTCAGACGAGGTCGGCGATCGAGGTCCGCTCTCATCGAGAACCAAATAGCGAGTGTGTGAAGAGACAGACATTCCTAATCGCGGCCACGAGAGGAAAAATTGTCGTCTCGCGGCGCTGTCTGATTTTCGTTGTCTATCTCTTATTATCGTCGTTCTCTAGGAACCGTTACTGGGCCGATCGCGTGACTGTTATCGAAAGTAAAGGGGTTTTTCTACACGGTATTGCTCCCGAAACGTATTACGCCGCAGAGAAGGCTCTGGAATGTTGCGTAAACTAGGAACAACACCGTACAAAAAATGGCTCGTTTTTTCTTTCGATCACGCAATGGTTTAACCGACGTTTTTCGATTGTCGAATTAACGCGATATTTAAATACACCCCAATTGGTGAACGGTTCGTTCGCTAGGAATGTTCCGGCTTCTCAATAGTCTGTTATGCGGATGGGGGTTACTTTTATGTTGCTGCATTTTGTAGGTCTCGCAGAACTGCATTGCCATGCTCAGGTAGGGATGTGAGTTGTTTGAAATGCATGTAGTCAGGTATTTGGACTCCAAGAGAGTTGCTCTGTCTTCCAGTTAGGATATTTTGGTTTCTGCCATTATTACGTTTTTTGGAGTAGAGATTTTGTATCCCATTGCTATTCTTAGGGCACTGCTCTGGATTCATTCTAGCTGTCTTCTCGTTGTCTTACGTAGACCTACAACGACCATCGCCAATTCGTGGAACAATACAGCCATAAAACAGCTGCAACGCACGTGCCAACTTGTACTGAAAGACTAGAAGGAATACCATACGCTTTTAATACCTAAATCAAACAGCAACAGTCTAAGACCAATTACGATCTCCTCCGACCCATGCAAATTCTATGCAAGATTCATCAACAATTATATTGGTGGTGCGAATACAATAAATTTCTTCCCAACTCTCAATCTGGTTTCAGAAAAAAACGCTCCAGCCTGGATAATATAGGAACACTCACCACAGTAGCAGACATAGGTCACCGGACGAAAAAATATACTTTCGCAACACTCCTGAATGTCAGGCGTACGTTCAACAATGTACAAAGAAATATCCTTCTCCACAAACTCACATAGCACAATATCAATGGCAACACTCTGTATTTCATTTTACAGTGGATGTACGAGAGGAGAACCAGCTTCATTGGAAACGAATACCTGGAGAAAAACTATTGAAATTTAAAAGCACATAAAGGTGCCCCCAATAGGGGGGTTCTCAGCCCTCTGCTCTTTAACGTATACACAGGAAGCATCACGGACAACCTCCAAGAAAACGTGTACATTACTCAATATACAGATGACATTGCAATAATTACACAGGACATTATCTTTCAAAATGCCAAAGAGCAACTGACAGAAGCTATCAATACTATCAAACGCAATCTTGAGAAAATAGGATTACAACTTTCATTGACCAAAACAGAATTAATATCGTTCAACAACTCCCCAATGAGATCTCTATAGACAGACATATGCATAGACGACCTTAACAAGCAAACCTGCAGCAAAATTTCTAGGAATACATATAGATCAACATCTCAACTTCAAAACGCTACTCTGCTACTTATCTACGCTTTGGGATGTAGTCAGTTCCCACGAGATGCAGCTGTTCGAAGATTACCAAATATGGTAATTTCTAATGTATATCTGAAGCCGCCCCCACAAATTTTTGGGTATATAAACACCGCGATTTCTTTACTCGAGACCCGTGTAGAATCCGTGAACCGGTATAAATTCTATTATGGCAATTATTTTCAACCGTTTGTACCCCCGCATCGCCAATGCATCAACACCGTGCTCAATCTTTTAGGTAATTATACAATTCATTTATTGCGACATAACTTACACTGAAAACTTGTAAATTATTTGTTGTTTTAAGAATATATTTAATTTCATTATTAAATCAGAGTTATTCAACTTCTTTAACCCATCATTACATAAAGCGATTATTATTAGTTAAACGTTCCCACAATAATATAACTTCACCGCTCGAGTTATATTATAATTAACAATTGAAAGTTACGAGGTCAACTAACATATCCTAAATTCAAATACGAATTCTTACAACCTAGTAGCTCCTCGATTTCGCATCGAATTTGTTCACGTAATCTATTACCATTCTAACGGCTCGCTCCCTGGTTTCGCATCAGGTTCGTCCGTACGTGACACCATCCTAGAGGCTCCCTGATTTCGCTTCAAGTTCGTACTGGTTATCAACAATCCTAGTGGCTCTCCGATTTCGCATCGGGTTTGTTCGTTCACCTTACTAACAAATTGATACCATATTCGCGCTCGCAGGCCACGCGCTCTGCACGGCCCTGGCTTGTAACAGAAACTGCTGACAGCGATGGCATTTAACTATTTTAAAATCGCTACGTAATTTTTGAGTTTCCTGAGAAGTTGGAATTTCTCTTATTGAATTTAAACAACATACTAGTTTTCGCTAGTTAAGTCAACCAGTTAACTATTGTCAAGAATATACTAGTTTTCGCTAGTTAATACACATTGTTCATTGACATTTTCAAATTGAAGTGTATTTGAAAAATTAATAATATTTCTATTCGTAAATAACTTGGAACAATCGTGGTACACGTACACGTAGACACTCACGAATAACATAATTGCGGTGCGTGTTTATTTAATTGCATAGTGGTTAGTGCCTGAAAGGATTATGTGTTGACACTTGCGGACACTATGGACAATCGTTGGGCGTGTATGATCCCGTGTGGGTGATTTTTGTTCACAACATTGTCTATTGGAAGTGACATTCACGCTTTCTCTGTGAAAATCTCGTCGGGTGAGTTTTGATATGCCCTTCTGGATTTTGATAAGACAGGTTGAATCTTATTCAACGAGAGGTGTTCGCGTTTCCATAAGTGGACAAAAATCTAAGGCTGTCGTTAACGTCGGTAAGTAGAATTTTTCATGCTGCGTGTGAACCAGTAGCACTGGCCTGCCGCAACCTTCCGTACGAATGCAGTTGTTCGCGGATTGCCATTCTACAGGCGGAATTTTAAACGTTAATAACTTTTTAACGAAAGCTCCATCAACTAATTAGTATTTTTGATTTTCGTCTTATTTTGGCCTCGAGAATCAGTCATGTAAATTTTTCCCATGGGTGGCTGAACACCCTGTACAGTCTCGATGTAAGATTCTAGGAACATCTGGACGAGATATTGTTGGATGGCTAACACGACCATACAAACACCACTCAGTCACATCACAAACATTACCGATTCATCCTCATCCAAACATCCTAATCGCGATTTCTAAACCTTACTCATCCTGTACCTCGTACCCTTCCTGAGTCACACTGCCCGTTGACCATCGTCCCTACCTCTACCTATCTCCAGCAATAGTGTATAAAAGCTTGCAATATTAAAGAATCGTCAGAAAGAGTCTAGTATTTAGTCGACCTAATACAAGTTGTACGCATTTTTTCAGACAATATCGTAAAGTTGTTGCAGTGTAATACATAAATCGTGCTGTCCGTTGCAGAACCCGCATGCTTCCTCCAGCTCGGGGGTGACCTCTCAGTCGTCGTTGGGACTCCGCTTTTATGGCTTTGTAGTTAAGTCGGTTTCCACAACGACATTGTGGCTGCGCACGTGTTTCGAGGCCGAGCTCGTTTTTCGAGCGGCGTTACGATTATGTGCGCTTTTGGTTTGAATCCCCAGTGCTGCATTTCGCCGCACCTCGCTCATGGAGAGCAGAGCACGTGTCTTTTTGTCCACGAATTTCCTTACGTCCTCGAACGTAGGATAATCGGGCGAGAGGTCTAACGTTCTATGTCATTCCAGCTCTATTTCAGGGGAGAAATGTTGCTTCACCCAATGCGTGAGTAGCCAGTTTCGTTGCTGTTCCGGTGTACCCTTTGTATCCAGAACAGCGATAGCTTGGGTGCAATCAGAAGCTTGTCCAGCAGTTTTTCTGTGACGATGCGTGGGAGACCGAATTCGTTCTTCAGCCTTGTCCACGCTTCAGTGAAATTGTGACCCACCACTTTAAAGCTGCATCTCCACTGCGTCGGTACGGCACGGCATTTGCCATTCGGCACAGCGCAGCGTCTCGGCACAAGCGGCACGGCCGTGCCGCTGCTATACACAGCTACGTGGCAAAGTCATTTCTTTCATATTCCATCAATAATGAAACGCAAAATCTCTTTCGTAAACGGTGCTGATTTTCCTCATTATAAAAAACTTTTTATTCAATAAAAATTTAAGATCATCTTAATTTTTTTAGTAAAATTGTATTTTTTTTCATAAATCGATGCATCTTTGTATTTTCTTAAAAAAAGTTTTACAGGCCTTAAGTCGAAAATTGAATAGTTTAGGACAGAGTTTCCCAAAGTGGGTTCTGTGGAACCCTGGAGTTCCATGTAATAATTTTGGGGTTTCACGAGACAAGTTGTGATATAACATTAAAATAAGATTAGTTGCAATATTTTCATAGAAACGCATTCAAATATTAACAAACTATTAAATTAAACTATTAAACAAATTAAACTATTAGACAAATTTCTTAAGGGTTCCACAAGAAAAAAAGTTTGGGAAACCCTGGTTTAGGAGTTATTAGTTTTGTCCCGAACTCCCATATACATATAGTCCAGGCTACGATATAGCGAGATCGAAAACTCGTCTAGGTGTCAATGTTTACTTGTTTCAGTTTCCGGAACAAGTGAATTGACAGAAATACAAGTAGCTAAGGTCCTTAGACCATGATCAGGGTTTAATTTGGTCAGGTCAGAAATTAATTTGTTTTTTAATTTAAGCAATTGCAATTTCTTGCCGGTTAGATACTGATTAACTTCAATAGGAAACATTTTTTGTCAGATCATCGAAAGGGGCTGGAAAATCATGGGGACTAATTCATATGCCTCACTCTGTGTAATAATTGATGAATTTCGTCTTTAATCAGATACGAATACTGACTCTGATTCAGATGTAGGCATAATAAATGTATAATTGATTTAAAAAATATATTTAATGAAAAAATTCAAATAAGTGTTATTTTTTATTCTTGAACCCTATTGTTTAAAGATTGCATAATGCCGAGCGATTATTCTCGGCCGCAATTACCGTTAATCCTGTTAACGTACAATTCGAAGGAGATTATCTCTAATAGGATTTGTACAGCAAGCAGTGATAGAAAAACGCGTGTATTACTAGTTTTTCTGGCATCGGTAACGGCTCATTACCTTCGATTCGAGTGTGCCAACGGTGTTGATGACGTCAGTATCGTGAGAGAGTAGCGCGCAAATAATTAGACAAAGATAGACTGCCGAAATTTAGACAGCGCCGCGGAACGATTAATTAGAGTACCACGGCGACGTCTTCGGCTGTCAATCCGCACAGTCTCACAACGACTTCTGAAGAAGACACATCGGCTCCCGATCGTGTCCGAACAGATTTCGAGCGAATCTCGAGAGTGAAATTCTTGAGAAACAGCTAGCAGACGATTATTGAATAAAGGGTGCAACGAGTCGATGTTCAGTCTGGTGCAGGTCCTCTGATTGACCTCGCACAGCTGAGAATTCATTAAAACTCAAATTAGCATCCATTAATTTTAGACTTCGCTTATCAAACGAGTCGACTTTCGATTCGAATAAAAGCATTCAGGAGTTTCGTTCGGGAAATTCCCAAACGAGCTCAATTTTCATTTACTGTCTAGTTTGGAGGGTTCGAGAATACACCAATAAGGTGCTCGACCCCCCTCGTGCAGTATTATTTTGTCATTTCAAGCGTATAAACGTTTGAAACACAGAGAAGTGGGCGGATACCGTTCAAACTTCTCTGTGATTGTCGTTCGGCTTAGGAGACACCGAAGGGAGGCACCTACGTGGTGAACCTCCAGGTGGGCTCACTGGAGTCAGGTCAGCGTCCACTTCGGACGCTTGACTTTCGGTCTTCGATTTCTTACCTCTACAGACCCCGCCGGTGTAACGCTTAGAGGAGCACCTGTGCGGAGAGGTTAAGGAGTCGCGGGTCAGGCCCCCACGTAGTTCAAATACTGTCACGAATCACATCGAGTGGTGCATTCGTGCAGTGAACCACGTGCAGTCGGGCTTCGCAGTGCAACTCTCGACCAACAAGTCATCTATTGGAACGTTAAAGAGAAGCCGCAGATCGACGGTCGTGCCGTTGTACTGCAGTGCGACTCGACGCACAGACTCCGTGGGCATACTCACGGGATCAGTGCATTTGGAGCCTTACAACCTCCACTTGCATCCCCGTCCACTAGACAATCGACTCAGTTCGGCGTCGAAAGGAAATTTAATTCTTTTCACGCCAAAAATTAATTACAGTCCACTTGCGAGCTCGTATATTACGAGTGAGCGAAATTCTCCGCTCCTATACATTCGAATATCGAAGCCAGGAGCGTGAGGACACACACGCGGCGAATATACGTGTAACGTGTTTACGCATCTAACACATTGCCGTGTTTTTCTGTTTACAGAACCTTGGCTTACCTCAACGTGTCGGTTCCGACCAGGAAATCGTTGGAAACGATTAAATAAGAATTTTCGGCATTTCTGATTGTTTATTTTATTTTTATTTTTATAATAAACAGTTTTTTTTGGAAAAAGAAAATCTTACATTCTCAATCACTTCCCACAATAAAGATCCGATCCCTCTATCCGGACTTCGTAGTTAAAAGCATCAGCTTTTTAACACCTATATTCTATGTACTCCAGTGATTAATTTGATTTTTTCAAGCATTCTCGATAAACTGACAAAAAAATTGTTCAATAAAATTTACTCAGCAATCACGTAACAACAAATGATAAGCGAAAAAATTGGCAAAAATCTTTTTATTCAATAAAAAATTAAGATCACCTTAATTTTTGTAGTAAAATTGTATTTTTGTATCTCGATGATGATTTTGGAACGAAATTGACATGAAACTGTACGTTGAGGACTCAACAGACTGCTTGACTGATGCACTCTGCATTTGTTTGTTTGTTTTCTGGGAATAAAGCAGCAATAAAAGTTAACTGCCGGTCTTGGCACCATCTCTTTTGATGGTTACCAACATTGTGTCGATCGATTCGTCGGCATGCCATTCGGCTTTTCAAGCCATACTATCCGAGGCGATGCATATTTAGGATCCCATTATGTTCGTGGAGCCGTTTTATTTAGTAAATAGAAATCCAATACTATTTACAATAACTGAATTTATTTACAATATGTACATGTGTTAATAGTTTAACTTTTAATGTTCGTGGTTCGATTCTAATGATATTCTTACGGCGTTCAATGTTCTTACTTGTTCTTATCGAGTTCTGATAGTGTTCTTCCTCTAAAATCTTATGCCCCGCGATTTTATACATATTCCAAAATAGGTGAAGATTCGGTGTCGTCAATCAAACCCCTGCCTATCCCTCGTGGGCTAGTCCTCAGACATTCGAAATCCCACCCACTGAGGGTGGTACAGGGGTAGGTGTCCGCGGTCCCAAGAGGTAGGAATGGTCCCAAAATATGGTTCGTTTATGGCTTTATACTATGGCAATTTGCATTGTACCATAAGGTACAAAATGTTGCCAAATTGCTGATTAAGTAATTTAAACTACTATTAAACTATATAAGGTGTACGCTAAATTGATAATTAAGTAATTTAACTAATATTAACTAAATAAGGTTCGTTAATAAATGTTGGAATTCCCAACAATGCAGGTCTTTAGTTTGTTTGGCTTTGCGGATAAGTGCTTAAGGTGCCAATCGACCGTGCTAGATGACAAATGCCGACACAGTGGAGACGCGGCTTTATGGAAGAAATAATCTCGGCAGCTGGCCGCTCAAGACAGGCGTTTAAAACGTGCAATCTCTGCACATCCGCCAGCCCAGCATTGTTGATTACCCCGGAGGTAAAGAAATCCACGAAATATTCTCATTTCCGAGGATCCCCTCCAAATTTGGGTATCTATTATTTGGGAAGCTCGATTGATATACTACACTGCTCATCCGACATTACTGGTTTTGGATCCGCGGTAAGTCGGTCGATTTCAGTGCTCACGAGATCCATGAATTCCTGGAAATCGTTTTTGGCAGTGGCCATACAGTTTTTTTTGAAGAACTCGTAAACCTGCCTTTGTGGCTATAGTAGCCTACATACGGCCGTATACCATTCGCTTAATTCCTTCCATTGAGTTTTTGCAAATTCGAGCTTTTTTTCAAGGCCTCTCATCGAGTAATTCGCTCTTCCCATCTTTCTGTTGTTAATGTCCCAACTTGCTTAGTCAATGGGCTCCTTCACTCATGGCTTCTAGGTGCGCATCGACCTCCGACCACTGGGCTTCTTTAGCCACGGCCATAGTTAGGGTTTTCGAGGATTAATCTGCTCGAAATAACTTCCCACGTGGGTCTTCTATGCGTGTAAGAAAGTGTACCTTTCCCTTTCCAATCAACCTCGTTGTAATCCAGTTCGAAGGACCTTTGTTAAAATAAGTTAGAGGTGGTCAATGGTTTTTCAGAGACCCGATCTCTCACCCTTTAACGAGGAGTCCAAATTACGAAGGATCGGAATATAGGGGAAAATGACTGGTACACGTGATAAATTTCTTTCGCTTAGTCTACTGACTAGGCTGTTTATTTAAAGAACAAAATCAAAACAAACAAAATTGAAAGAAATTCAAATTAATTATATCTTTGGTATTAAATTTGGGGAAAAAGTGAGCCTGTGGGCTCAGAAAACCCCGGCTAGCTGCTGAGCCGCTACGGCTCTCGTCTCGGTCTTCTGTAACAAAAAAAAAACCAAGGTTGTAAATACCTGACAACGCTCATTGCGTTGTCTGACTCGTTTTAATCCACACGCTTCTTGATCCGTTTATGGTAAACAGGAGGGGGATTTTGCCACAACGATACGCAGCTGTGTTAGTGGACTGTAAATTTGAACGTTTCCCGTATGATCGAGAAACGTTCGATTGCAGTATGGGAAGGCGAGATTATAATCTCGATTTTCCCTTGACTGCAGGGTTTGATTATTGCGCGAGTGGACAACAGACGGAGGACGGCGATTCCACCCAAGGTATCTGCCTCGTAGGCGCTTTATAGGTGGGTTTTAGCACCGTGCAATAATCAAGGGAGGATCGAGAAATTTTCTCGATACCTCCTATACGAGCGCTAACTACAGCGGTACGTGTTTATTTAGCACCGATGGCTGTAACCAATCACTATTGGAGTGTGAGCTCGATATTTTTCAGCCACCGGTTGCTATTTAATTAAGTGGAAAAAATCAGTGTGATTTTGTTGCTTTCCAAAATGGTTCGTTCAACGCGTTGACCGATTTCTGCACGAGAACGTATGGCTCGAATATCTCGACTTTGTGCAAGATTTCTCAGAATCCGCAGCAGTCTAAATTCGTGCTACTTTGTTCACGTGATTTTTCGATAGGTTAGACGAATCTAACTTTTCGACTATCGATCGACGTTGTCAGACGAGGTCGGCTTTTAAAGTTCGCTCTCGTCAAGAACCAAATAGCGAGTGATCGAAGAGACAGACATTTTTAACCGCGGCCACGAGAGGGAAAATTGTCGTCTCGCGGCGCTGTCTGGGTTTCGTTGTCTATCTCTTATTATCGTCATATCCTCTCTGTATTTCGGCGTAGAAATATCTGTTCTCTAGGAACCGTTACCGGGCCGATCGCGTGACTGTTATCGAAAGTAAATTTGGGGTTTTTCTAAACGGTAGTAATTCCCGAAACGAATTACGCCGTACAGAAGCCTCTGGAATGTCGCGTAAACTGGGAACAACACCGTACAAGAATTGACCCGTTTTTCTGTCGATCACGCGATGGTTTAACCGACGTTTTAACATGATTTTCCTTCTTTCTCTTTTCATAAAATAACATTTTCCTTGTAAAACTTTGACTATCTATCCATTAAACCCTCTCAGCGCTTGGGTTTGTGGTACGATTGTCTTTACACCGTTTTTAAAAAACCAATGAAGACTAAAACGTCACTATGGACGTCCTGGGCTGTCAGCCCAGCAACCTTCATCTTCTTCATAGAACAAGGAGGACAATTAATAATTTGTCCCCGTAGTTTCCATCGAGCAATTATACTTCATTCAAAAATAAGCAAGGAATAGTCGAACTGATATTTAAAAATGCGTTTATTATAAAAAACAATCAATAACAGAGTGGGTTGGCGTGGAATGACCCTTACATGTCTACGTTAGATATTGAAGCCGTAGCAAATATGCATATTTATCAAAGAAAGAGAAAAAGAAGGAAAGATCTGCTTGATCGAAGGGGGAGAAGAAGTAATAGTAAGCCAATATACAATCTTCTGCTCCACTCCATTCACAATAGTCAAAGATAAGAGATTTGAAAACTAATAGTTCACATTAATTTCAGTGTAAGAGATGTTAAACAATAATCGTTGTTAGGGGGAGGAGGTTTGAAAATACCTCGCCTAACGGGGGTCCGGATCTCGAGGGAAGGAACTGACGGAAAATAAGCAGTACAATTAGAATTTCATTTTCACTTGATCGCCTTACGCGACTAAGCCGTTTATTTCTTTAAATCAGACTCTTAAATACAAGCGATAGAAAAAAGTGAAAAGCCCGGTCACTACACCCGCTTCTTACCTCGAAAATGTAAAAGTGAAAGTGCTAGTGACCGTGCTGTGAAGTGTTTTTGGGGTAAGAAGCGGGTGCAGTTTGACTCTCTTATTCCGGCTATACCCTTTTTCGACACTCGTGAAGCCGTTAACCCAATTGCTAAAGAAAGATGTACGTTTCGATTGGGGAGAAAAGCAGGAAAAAGCATTTACAAGTCTAAAAGAAAAATTAACTGGCAGACCTATTCTACAATTCCCCGATTTTTCCAAGGAATTTATTTTAATCACAAATGCATCAAACGTCGGAGGAGAATCAGTTTTATCGCAACTTTCGAATAACAAAGATCTCCCTATAGCTTATTACTCCCGCACATTAAATAAGGCAAAACAAAACTATTCCTCTACAGAAAAAGAATTGTTGGCCATATTTAACTCCGTCGAACATTTCCGGTCGTATCTACGTATACGTACGACCGTATACGGACGAAGATTCACAATCTATACAGACCACCGACCGCTTCAGAGGCTATTTAACTACAAAAACCCTTCTTTAAAATTAGTTAGGTGGCGCCTTAGATTAGAAGAGTATAGTTATAACATAAAATATAAACCTGGATATATCAATTCGAACGCTGATGGACTTTCTAGGCGCATTCCCGAAACCCCAATAAACTTCACGGTCAAGCAAGGTCAGAGCTATAATATCAAGATTTTATTAAATTCCACTATACCGATCAAAACACCATATCTTATGACACCGAGACTAAATCTCTATTAAAAATTAAGAATCCAATTATTTTACTATGGTCTATGGATTTAGATGAAAGTAATCAATATTCTGAGTATATTAGTTCTATTTTCGACATAACTGACGTTACAACTAGCTTTAATGATTTATCTAAGCTTCAAGATTAAAAACAAACTGTGCATTTGCTATATCCCTTAAACCATCACTTTGGCAAACTAGAATATAGAAATCTTTTTGTTTGCTTTCAGAAACTAAAATCAATCATCCAAGATAAGAAACTCATTCTAGTCCCACCAAAAAAACATAACAATATTAAAGTAGATCAACTTAATGAGATGTTGAAGTTTGATTTTTCTAATAACGAAATTAAACTATTTAATCTCGCGAAAATTACTCCAAAAACAGAAGAAGAAAAACAATAAATTTTAAAGGAAAACCACGATGGAAAGTTGGCCGGACACTACGGCTTTAGTAAAACATACGCAAAAATTAAAGAACGGTACCATTGGTCTTTGATTAAAATAGATATTAGAAAGTACGTACGATCATGCCACTCTTGTTAAATTAATAAGACTAACTCCAAACCTGTAAGACAACCGATGGAAATTACTATCACAGTCAATGAAGCATTTGAAAAATTAGCCATTGATATTGTCGGTCCACTACCTTTCACAGAATCAGGGAATAGATTTATCTTAACGGCACAAGACGATTTAACAAGATATTGCTTTGCTAAGGCAATCCCCGATCACGAGGCATTAACTGTTGCAAAAGTTTAGGTCAAATTATTCATGCAATTTGGAATCCCCAAAATCTTCCTTACGGATCAAGGCACGGATTTTATGTCCAATCTAGTAAACAATCTGAGTAATCTCCTCAAATCAAAACATATCTGCACTAGCTCCTATCATCCCCAAACAATCGGAGCACTAGAACATTATCACTTGACACTAAAAGACTATTTAAAACATTACATTAAACCAAATCAATCCGATTGGGATGAGTATGTTCAGTTCGCTACATTCAATTACAACACTTCCATCCATAAATCCACCAATCTTATACCATACAGATTCCTATTCGGACGAAAAGCTTACCTATCTACATCTATCGTACAAGAACCACAATTTCATTATACGTATGACGACTATATTCGGTCACTACTGTTGCGTATACCTGGTATCCCTGCACGGCAATGCTCGCTAGATACATAAATTCATCCCCTACCTGTCAACCCCTGATCCCTATCATGTCCTTTTTGTATCCCTTTCCTATCACCACTTTCGCATCAACCGGATACGTAAACTTAGGAAAACTCTGATTTCCTAAAATGCACTCAAGGAGGTATCGTACCCTTTTCAGACGACACATCCTTTACATCTAAAACTTTCCCTTTTTTTAGAATACGCACCCTTACCCCACCAAAGGTGTTTTTTCCCAGCCTTTTAAATAGGAGCTCCACACGAGAACCGAACACTCTTAGTCTTAACTCCATCAAGTGCGGGACATATTTGTATAAACGTTTTAATAATATCCTGAAGAAAACCTCAGCATAGACTTACGATATAATTTGGTGGCAACGGAACGGGTTACCATCTGCGGATTCGAAACCAACAGGACATCTCCTAGCTTCACTAGGTATCTTCCGAGGAAGAATTGTTGGGGTATTCCGAAAAAGAACCTGAGAGATACTCCGTCTATCACAAACTTAGATTTCAAGTGAAGTCAGTGGTTAGGGAGCAAAACTAACGTAAGTTTATCCACGACATCCGACGACCTGCTCCAACAAAATTTCGTAACTGCTCCCGGTAACAATATGTCTCGCACTCAATCCCCAACTCAACCAATACTTGGCGACGTAAATTTAACAATAAACGCGATAGCCGAAAAATTAATATTAGTAGCCGATAGACTAAAAACATTAGAAAGTAGTCTAGATGGGAAAGAAAAATCGCAACAATAATCAAACGCGTACACTGACTTCCCCACAACGTCAGAAGGACTAACCGGCATTATCGATAGATATGAACAATGTCTACTGAGAGGGCTAGGAGGTAAAATAATAATCCACCAGGCTACCCCACAATTGTTACCGTTTTATTATATACGCGAGTGAGTGCTGTGGGGCACACGCAGCTACACGAGGTTAAGCTAATGTCTCTAACTATAAATCGCGACTACGCGTCTTTACCAGACAACGTCGCTAACGGACTGAGTCTCACGGACTGTCTTTAAACACGTCTACATCAGACTGCTTGTTTCTTAACACTAAGTTTACGGAATACGTCAATTTGACGCATTAAGATTCTAAACCTAACGTTACAGAACTTATAAATATTATTTGTTAGCAATTTATGTTGGATTTAATTGATATAATGATATGAATATACACTCTAATTAAAAGAAAAATTGCATTTTAATGTAACTGTTAACACAGCGAATTACAATAAAAATATGCGCAACGAGTGTCCGTAAACCTAGTGTTAAGAATCCTACTCCCTACATACACTCCTTACCCTAATAGACAAAGGGAGAGAAAAAGAGATAGGACAGAAAGACGGAAAAACGAAACTGGAAAATATCTAGCGTAGGAAAAGTTTAGCTAGTGAAAGAAAGTTATAAAAGTTAAGAGGCTCGCCGGGCCCGGATCGGGGTGGTCCAAGGACCACGCGAAACCTTGAAAGAAAACAGATACGACAGAGACCTTGTACTCAGTAGCTATCCCATTTAACAACAAGTGTAGTAAGTTCCAAGTAGTTAGTAACGATTCCCCGATATTACAGGACGGTATCTTAGACGCGGACTTCCTCTACGAACACGATTTCTCGTTAACAGCTAACGAATTTAGGATAGGAGACATAAAGCGTAGACATAATATCAACGGACAGGGTCACGCAATTATTCCGGAATCTCTAAGAAACCAAATCGAATCGATTGAAGACTTTGATGAGAAACTGATTTACCAACTTACAACAGAACCTAAAAGTGGAAATAAAATTAACGCATTAAAAGAAAACACGTGTTTGAATCATCTAACTGAGGGTAAGGATCAAATTTGGGAAATCATTTCAGATTTTCATGAAATATTTTTATTACCGGACGATCCATTACCCAAATCCGCGATATTAGAACACGAAATTAAAACGACTGACGAAATTCCAATCCATACCAAACAATATCGATACCGGAAATTAGAAAACAGGTTACAGGCATGCTCGCGACAGGAATAATTCGGGATTCAGATAGTCCTTATAACAGTCCCCTCTGGATTGTACCCAAAAAGGTTGACGCTAGTGGGAAACAAAAATGAAGATTAGTCATCGACTATCGAAAACTTAACGAAAAGACTATTCAGGACGCATACCCGATACCTGATATAGATGAAATAATAGATGGGCTAGGTAACGCAAAATACTTTTCCGCGTTCGACTTAGCTTCAGGATTTCACCAGATAGGTGTAAACGGAGTTTTCCTAAGTTTACGTATCCGGTTGATGCGAAAGTGGTGATAGGAAAGGGATACAAAAAGAACATGATAGGGATCAGGGGTTGACAGGTAGGGGATGAATTTATGTATCCGGCGAGCATTGCCGTGCAGGGATACCAGGTATACGCAACAACTACAAAATAAATTGTTGATTTATTAACAAAAATTGTCGTCAAGATATCCTTGTGTATATTCGATTCTGAAGTTTCGAGTCGAAAGGACGCAGCTGTGTTCTTTATTCACAGTTGCTATTTAGTCTAACAAGTGAGGTAGGACTCAAAAGGGTCTACAAATGCGTGACGGATTTTCGTTCACGACGTTCATTCTCATAGTTTCTCTCATTGAGTAAAGACACACTCTTTCTGTGTACTTTAAATAAATTCAAACGTTAAAGATTAATAAAATATTGTTTTATTTTATTTCTTTTATCTTTATTTCTCTTATTTTTTTTCTCTTATTTATCTCTCTGTGTATAGTGTGGGATAAAATAAAAGAACAACAATACTATATAATAAAACTATAACTATTCTATAATAATAATTGCTAAAACTATTTTCATTTTTGTTTTAAGAGGTCACCGTTCGGCTCGAAGAGTCTGGGGTAAGTGCCGTGCTGTTCATCACAGTCCTCTTGTGTAGGTTTTATTAGTGTAAAAGACAATGGAAGGTTTACATATAAAGAGAAACATTAAACCATTTGATGGTGAAAAATATTCATATTTAGCAGAAATAATGGTCTGTTACGAGCCAGGGCCGTGCAGCGCGCGTGGCTGGCGAGTGCGAGAGAGAGTATGGAATATGGTATCAATTTGTTAGTTAGGTACACGGACGAACCCGATGCAAAATCGGGGAGCCGCTAGGATAGTTGATAACGAGGACGAACCTGACGCGAAATCAGGGAGCCTCTGGGATGGAGTCACGTACGGACGAACCTGGTACGAAACCAGGGAGCCGTAGGAGGGTGAAACGTCGTGAACGAACCCGATGCGAAATCGGGGAGTCACTAGGATTGTTGATAACGACGCAGACGAACCCAATGCGAAATCGGGGAGCTGCTAGGAGGTTGGAAGAAACGCAGACGAACTCGATGCGTAATCGAGGAGCTGTTGGGAGGTTGGATAAATTACAGACGAACCTGATGTGAAATCAGGGAGCTGTAGGATGCGGACGAACCTGATGCGTAATCAGGGAGCCGCTGGGATGGTAATAGATTGCGTGGACGAACTCGATGCGTAATCGAGGAGCCACTAGGTTGTAAGAGGTTGTATTTGGATTTGGGGATGTGTTAATTCAACTCGTAACTATGAATTATTAAGTATAATATAACCCGAGCGGTAAGGTTATATTATTATGGGAACGTTTAACTAATAATAATCGCTTTATATAATTATGGGTTAAAGAAGTTGGATAACTCTGATTTGATAATAAAAGTAGATATATTCTTAAATCAACAAATAAAATACAAGTGTTTCGTGTATCTTATGTCGCGATCAAAGAATGATTATATTTACCTAAAATGACCTTGCACGGTGTTGACGCACTGGCGATGCGGGGGTATGTCAGTTGGAAATAAAGGCCGCAATAGAATTTATGCCAGTTCATGGATTCTATATGGTTTGATACGAAAGGGTACGGTAGCCCGATCTCGCAAGATACAACTGACTATCAAATCGTATACGCGTAACAAGAGACGTGACGTTGACTCTAACGTGACGGTACGATTATGATCCCCAGAGTAAGAAAATCAAGGGGTTTATATACCCAAAAATCCGTGGGGGAGGATTCAAATGCACGTTAGACATTACCATATTTGGTAATCTCCGAATTGCGTTAGTCACCGAGCAGCTGCATCTCGTGAAAACTGACTCTACATTCCAAAGGGTAGATAAGTAGCAGGGCGTTTTCCTAATGCACGCAAGTGGTACAGAAAAATTGGGGAACGAAACGTTCGGCATACGTAACAGGTCCAAGACAATAATATTTAAAATATGTAAATATTGTACACGAAGAATTTCGAACTCCAATCGTGCATATTATAAACCTTGTCATCATAATATCCGTAACTATGTGCAAAAACTACTTATGTTCTTTTTATTGAAGAAATCTGTGTTAGACACGTAGAAATAAATAAATGCCCGAAGCGGGCCATGTGCTTCTCCTTGGCGCGTCTCCCCCTCTTAAAGGAGGATCGGCCGGGACATTTGGAAAAAGGAGGACCGTACTGTCAAAGGTGCCCTCACGACCCTGGTTCTCTGTCAGGGTACAGAATTGTATTGGCTCTTGCCGCGAGCAGATATACATAGAATACAGTTTCAAAAAGTCCATCTTGTTTTGATTTTATTTAAAACACCCGACCGCTTTCTTGACCGGAATAACATTCTTTTTCTTACGTCTGCTTCCACTGTTCAGAGTTATTAAAGGTATGAGATTTTAAAACTAAGCACGTATATTCATTTAACGTATTTAAGGAGGTAGACACGGATAATGCAGCGCGCTGTATACCGACACAATTTGACCCGAAATATGGGTTTACGGAATAAGAGATTTTGCCCTTATCTGAGCAGATTTTGGGTCGGATGAGGTCTCATTCGAAAGAGGAAGGTCCAATGCAGCACGCGCTGGTCAGGATCGAACGAGATTGTGTTTATATTTATTAATATGAACGTCGAAAGTCGAGAAAAAAATTGACAAAATACAGTCACAGAATTGAGGCCTTTTTAGGTTACTAAAAGAGTTGTGCGACTCCAATACTGACCAGCGCGCGCTGCATTGGACCTTCCTCTTTCGAATGAGACCTCATTCGACCCAAAATCTGCTCAGATGAGGGCAAAATCTCTTATTTCGTAATTGCATTCCCAAAAGCGAGTTTCGCCATTACACGCCGATACACCTTTACCGCTCGAGGTGTACCATTACGACAGAGCAAGATCCTAAAACCACCGACGAGGTATACGAGTAGACCTATCACCTAATGTATTTTTTCGGCCCGATTCTCTGGGGCTCTAGAGCCCCATTACCATTTCCGTGTCACTCGCAACGTTATCAACAGATTTAGAAATGAACACAAGAGGAAGTGAGACAGAAAATGAAATTACAGAAATTTTATTATTTTTTAACAGAATGAAAGCTGTACGGTTCATAATTGTACATTAATCGATTAATTGCATTGGAGTAATCAATCGATTAAGATTATTTAAAAGTTTCAAAATTATTAAAATATCTAAGGATGTATCTCATTGATACGTACACCGCAAATCCTCTATTTTTTATTTTAAATTGTAATACATCATTTATTTAAAAAATAACTCGGCAAAAATGTATTTGCGACTCGAAATCAGTATTATCAAACCGCGCATCGGGGGCCCCAGGAACTCCTCATTCCACTTTCGCACACTATGCCCAATTGCGTATACGTGAGCTCGTAGAGTTTCGGAAGAGGCGAGAAGAACAGGCTGATACTCGCTTTCCTTCTCGCTCTTGCATCGCTGACGTCGCTTACATTTCTCGAAAGCAGGCCTGGCATCGCCAATCGCCACACGTTCGAATCGTCAGTAAACGGCAAAAGCCATCGTGACTGACAGACCTTACATTTCTCGAAATCGGACCTGGGCGCTTTTCAAACATTTATTGACTTTCCCTACGATGCGACCATGCGTTATACATATACATATACATGCTAGGAACTATAAAGTTGTATAGCTTTCGCCGTATACCTACTTTCTAATAATATGGGAAAATTTTTAAATATAAAAAAATGTAAGAATACTGTAGAATTGTTGCAATGGAGAATTATTGAAGGAAAATAAATTGATTATATCCATATGTATACATATAGGTCGGAAAGTAAAAAATGCCTGGACGGTCGAGATTTGATATCGCATGCCGGTGATGTGAGATCGAATTCAGCTATGTGAGAGCAAGAAGGATAGATTCACATTCATCGCCTTTCTCGAATCCCCGAAGCTATACGAAACGCCAGAACTCATATACAAGGTGGTTGTGCATTTTGGGTAAGTGGAGGGGCAGTTTCCTTTGGCCACAGGCTTGCCGTTTGATAATACTGCACTGCCAACTCACATGTATTTACGCACACACTATAGCTTTCTGCCCATCAACACTAATTCAGTGAATAGTTTTTCACCTGACCGCCATCCATGAGAAGAGGTCGCTAAAATCAGCTCCGAATTTTCAGGTCGGTATGGCAGTCAGATTCGGCCGCGAAAGTCCATAAGGTAATTGGTCTACTCGTATACCTCGTCTGTGCTAAAACTTATAAAGTTAATATTACAATTAGTATAAAGTCCCTGGTTCGTCCACTCCTTCTAGCGGTTCCCAAGGTATAGAGTCCCTAGTTCGTCCGTGAAATCATACATTTTCCTTATAAATCTAACCCCGTGGCTCCCAGGGTATAGAGCCCCTGATTCGTCCACGTAGCCTCTTCCTACGGCTCCCAGGGTATAGTGCCCTTGGTTCATCCGGAATTCCTTTCTCTCTCCCAAGCATACCTAAAACCACCGGTCGAGTACTGCCCTCGACCGAATCCAGGATCTCGCGCTCGCGCGCGTAATACGTTAAAAAATAATAAAATTTGTATAATTTAATTTTCTGTCCCACTTCTTCTCGTGTTAATTTCTAAATTTGTTGGTAACATTGCGAGTGACACGGAAATGGTAATGGGGTTCTAGAGCCTCAGAAAAATGGGCCGAAAAAATACATTAGGTGAAAGGTCTACTCATATACCTCGTCTGTGGTGAAACCATAGCAAAAGTGAAGCGTTAACTTCAATACATACGCGCCCCCCCCCCCGCCCCCCTGACAATATATGTATTTTCGTACGATTACTGCTGGGCTACCGACGCTCTTGGAAAACGGTGCTTACTTCATGGTATATTACCCGTCTCATAAACGCAAACATTCTGATTTATTTCATTATTGTAACTCGAATGCAAGCTTGCTGTATGTAGAAATATGAAACATTGTAAGATATACTTATTCGCTAAAAAATATATAAAAGTTTGTCGCATACTTTGCTATAATACGCATAAAACGGCGAGAAAAAAGGTTTTTGAGAAAGTTTATTTTACGGCTAGGAAGGATGTCCTATCGCTATGAAAATCGTACGTAAAGAAAATGTGTCGTCCACTTGAAAAAGAAACTCTATGCCTGCACCGTGTTTATTACTCTGTCCTTCGGTGACAAACAGCGGAGGCCCTTAGACCTTCATTGGACCCACTAAGGTTTTTCCTTATACAGGCAAAGACCGTGTTTCTCAATTGTCAATTCGTTTTTGCTCATTTATTATTCACAATAAATCCAACACATACTCTCCAACAAAGCGCGTATTATAAATGAAGAAGACTTTCACGGCAATATTTCATTTTAATCGACATGCAGCCCCACTCTAAAATCTTCCACAATAATGTTTCCAATAGAACTTGATTACTATGCATTCATTTAAAAATTCTACTACACAAAATGAAGTAACATATATTTTCGTGAATAATGTAGGGTATGAAAGTGTAGACAACAAGGAAAATATATTTTTTGTAAAAAAATTGAAATATTTGTAAGATACGACTCGAAAATACGATGATATTTTGTGTGAACGCTGAGCTCCGCTCGATGTAACGCAATCAGACGTTCCGAACGAAGTGCAGGCATTTTCCCGGCCTGGGAAAATGCTCGTCTGCCCTGGCGAAAAGGTCCTCAAGTGTCCGCCCGTAATTTACGATGGGCCTGGCGCCGTGTAGGCCAGGGCCTGTCGTCGCCAAACAGCCCTTCGGGGCTCGGCCGCTGGGCCGTATTCAGAGCAGGAAAGGGGGTGTCGGAATTTTCCAACATATTAATTTGTGTAGATTTCTACAATTGTTTAGTACGATGTATTTTGAAGCAATTCCGAATGTAGTAAAATCTGGATATATGTAAGTGAGGTAAGGACTCAAAAATTGCATGCTAATGATGTATTTATTCCAAATGTTTATCGAATTGTATGAAACATAGATTCGAAACTTCAAATCATTGAAAATGTTCGCAGTTTCGAACCTGGTGAACACTATTCGATTGTTTCGAAACTCACGATGCCAGATTACAAAGTTCGGAAAGTATTGACCGAGCATAAAGTTTGGAAACTATTGACCGCTTCGAACCTCTGCTCTGGTCGAATTCGAAGCTCTAGCCATATTCGAAACATTTGCAACCCTGGAAAGTATTGTCCAACTCCAACCTCGCAAAAGTAGTGGCCGATTCAAAACTTGATCGATTCTGAGATTCATATGGAATCGATAATTCTTTGTAGTAATTTGTGCTTGACGATTATTAAATATTAGGTGTGTTTCAAGCTTTTTTAGTACTGCAGAAAATTCCAAAAATTCGGTTTGTTCTATAATGACATATACAGAGTGTCCCGTAAATGGTTTAAGAACTGGAAATGTGGGGTAACTGAGACGATTCTGAACAACAATTTCCTTTGCAAAAATGCCTTATGGATCTTCGTTTTTTAATTATTAACGAAAAACACTGACGAATCACGGCGGGCGCCTTCCGCGCGCTCAGGGCCGTCCAAACTAAGAGAGCCACCGCGTCGAGTAGGTAGCAAGATGTGCATCGAAGATACGTCGAGGAACGAATACAAATAATTAAAAATACTACCACTGCAACTGTTACCTCTGCGGATTGGATAAATCAGCCAGCTAAATCGAATTTATTAATTATTCTTGTTCGCTGTTCCCAAGGAAGAAGGAATAAAACGGTCCGGTCACTGCACCCGCTTCTTACCCCGAAAACACTTCACAGTACGGTCACTGGCACTTTTCACTTTTACATTTTCGGGGTGAGAAGTGGGTGCAGTGACCGGGCCGTCCCATCAGCTGATTTTCGTTGGGGTCTTCGACCTTGCCGTGATCGACAGGGGTGCACTAACCGGGCCTTATTGTCAGCGCAGCAGAGCAACTTGCTAGTAAATGGGTAAGTCGAATTTCAATTACTTCTCTATTAAAGCCTTTGCATTCGAGGAATGTTTCGGTACGCACAAATCCAGTCTGCTTTTCCAGTATAGTTTTTAAAAACAAACGGTTACAAATGGTTCTTACCATATTTATTTTAATTTTCTGAAAATAATTCTTATTTTAATTTTAAAACACTCTGGCGAGAAGCGTCACTCGTGCGCGAAGGATTAATTTCCTAAAAGTTTCGAGAGCATCTTCCCACATTTTAATCCTTCTTCCTTGGAAACAGCGAATGCAAATAATTAATAAATTCGATTTAGCTGGCTGATTTATCCAATCCGCAGAGGTAACAGTTGCAGTGGTAGTATTTTTAATTATTTGTATTCGTTCCTCGACGTATCTTCGATGCACATCTTACTACCTACCCGACGCGATGGCTCTCTTAGTTCGGACGGCCCTGAGCGGGCGGGAGGCGCGCACCGTGATTCGTCAGTGTTTTTCGTTAATAATTCAAAAATGAAGCCCTATCAGACATTTTTGCAAAGGAAATTGTTGTTCAGAATCGTCTTAGCTACCCCACATTTCCAGTTCTTACACCATTTACGGAACACCCTGTAGATGAAGGCAAATAAGGTTTTTGACCGAATAGAAGTTCGTATGGCGCGTAACGAATTGACTTATCTACGGCTGTGTTATAACTAAACATTGCAAAAATTATGTAGGAGTCCCAGTCTATTTGTTTCTTATTTATATAGTGTTTGAGGTAATCTTTTAAGGTTAAATGAGATCTTTCGAGGGCTCCATTTGTTTGGGGATGATAAAGTGTAGTCGAAATGTGTTTTGTTTTAAATAGGTTGCTCATTTCCTTAATGAGATTTGACATAAAATCTGAACCTTGATCGGTCAAGAATGTTTGAGGAATACCGAAATAAACAAATATAAAGAGTAATTTTTCGACTATCGACTGCGCTTCGTGATTTGAAATTGGATGTGCAAACGAATACTTGGTCAAATCGTCTTGAGCGGTGATAATAAATCGATTTCCTTTTTCAGTTATGGGTAAAGGTCCTACTATATCGACAGCTAATCTTTGGAAAGGTTTTTCTGCAGTAATTGTGATTTCCATTGGTTGCTTTGTGGGTTTGAAATTGGTTTTATTTAGTTGACAGGACCGACATGTTTTAATATAATTTCTAATGTCACCTTTCATTCTAGACCAATAATATCTTTCCTTAACTTTAGAATAGGTGCGATTAAAACCACAATGGCCGGGTAATTTACTATTGTGACATTCCTTGAGAATGGTTTGAATTTCGTCACGATTTTTGGGGACAATTTTTGTTGTATTTAAAAATTTAATGGTATTAGAAGGAAAGAAGAATTTAATCATTTCGTTAAAAATTTCAGGTTTAAGTCCATTTTTTCGTTTGGGTGGTACTAAAATAAAATCCTTTGATTTTATTGTGTCTTGAAGAACTTTAAAACTTTCAAATAAATTCCGATAATCAAGTTTGTCATTATTTAGATTTTTAGGAAATAGAATCAATAGAGTTTGTTTATCGTTTTGTAACTTAAGTAACCCATTAGAGGTTGATTTTAACGCGGTTATGTCAAAGTTTTCGATTACATAATCTGAGTATTGGTTATCCTTATCCAAATCTTCGGACCACAAAAGTATTATTGGATCTTTTAATTTTTCAAGATGTGTCTCCTCCTTTGGGAAGTCGATTACGTCCATATTTGTATAGTGAAATTTAGTAAAATCTTGATATGTTCTACTAGATTTATTTGTACAAAGTACAGATTTTTAATTTTCTTCTTGATCAGGATGTAGTCGCGATAAACCGTCTGCATTTGAGTTTACTCTTCCCGGTTTATATCTTATTGCATATTTGTATTCGTTAAGACGCAAACGCCATCGAACGAGTTTCGAAGAGGGATTTTTACAGTTAAAAAGCCATTGAAGAAGTCTATGGTCAGTGTATATTGTAAATTCTCTACCATAGAGATAAGGTCGAAAATGCTCAATAGTGTTAATAATAGCTAGAAGTTCCTTTTCGGTAGTAGAGTAATTTTGTTCAGAATTATTTAAAGTTCTCGAATAATAAGCTACAGGTAAGTCTTTAGAATCTTTCATCTGCGAAAGAACTCCACAAGTGACGACAAACGGTTGGGAAAAATCAGGGTATTGTAATAAAGGTTTGCTGATCAAAATTGATTTTACTTTTTCGAACGCTTGCTGTTGTTGTTCAGACCAAATGAATTCCGTATCGTTTTTTAGTAGTAAAGTTATTGGTTTCGCGATCGTGGAAAAATTAGGAATAAATTTTCGATAGTAACCTACCATTCCGAGAAATATTTTTATTTGTTTTAAATTTTCTGGAGGATCTATTTTTTGAATACATTCGATTTTCCTTGGATTTGGTTTGACATCATCTTTAGAAATGACATGTCCTAGATATTGACATGATTCACGTAAAAATTCGCATTTATCTGGTTGCAATTTAAGATTGTATTCGCGAAATCTATTAAAAACATTGCGTAATTTAGTATTATGATCAGAGAGACTAGATCCGTGAATAACGATATCGTCAAGATAAACAAAGCATTGCTTATTATTGAGTCCGATTAAAACATTATGCATCATTCTTTGAAATACTATGGGTGCGTTTTTGAGACCAAAAGGTATACGTGTATATTCAAAGTGACCTTCTGGAGTAGAGAAGCCGGTTTTTTCGGCGTTGTCTGGATGCATGGGAATCTGGTGAAAACCACTCGCTAAATCTAACGTGGTAAAATAGTGTGAATGCCCTAGTTGATCTAATATATCCTCAATATGCGGTAAGGGATAGGCATCACCGATTGTTTTTTCATTAAGTTTTCTGTAATCGATGACAATTCGCCACTTTAATTGACCGGAAGCGCTCGATTTTTTTGGCACAACCCACAAGGGGCTTGACCATGGACTCATAGAAGGTTTAATAATACCTTGTTTTAACATTTTTTTGATTTGCTTAGATACTTCATTTTTATGTACCTCGGGATATCTATAGGATTTTACTTGAACTGGAGTATTGTCGGATGTCGGAATCTTAGTAACGGCTGCGGTAGTCGTAATTAATGTGTCGTCAGGGAGATGGAAAATATCTTCGAATTCATAACATAATTTAATAATTAAGTCTTTTTCTTCAAGATTTAAGTGTTCGGTACGTAAGTTTTCATCTAGTGATTTAAATCTACTTTCCTTATTTTTTGAATCGATATTAGTTGAGTGAAAAATATGACCTTGCTGAGGGGGACGTAAAAGAGGCAAATCGGGTTTAGTGAATATTCTTTTTCCTAGAGATGGATTAATAATTGTAGTTAAAGCTTTATTCTTGTTTGTCACCTTTACTAACGCGCAAGGAGTTATTAATGATTTTTCTTGATCCAAGAATTGGTTTAAAATTATACCTTCTTTCAAATTAAGAGGGTTTATGACCGATATTTTAGCTATCATTTCTAATCGCGGATTTAAAGTTAATAGACTCGTTTGAACATTGATTTACATTTCCTTGTAGGGGAATTGAAAATGGAATCGTTTCGATTGAAATTGATAGATTTCGAAAATCGATTTTACAATTTTGTTTATCGAAAAAGTCTTGTCTTAAGAGACCATCGAAAGGAATACCCGTATTTGAATTGAGGATTTGGAATTTGCAATTAATGGAGTATTTACGAACCAACAATTTGAATTCTGTTTCTCCGAGAGTTGCGATTGGCGCATTGACATTGACACCATTAAGCATGATTGGTTTAGAATTAGTTATCTTAAGTTACCTAGGTTCGACCTTTTGACTAATGAAATTGATGCTCCTGTATCAATTAAAAATTTTAAAGTTCCATCAGGTGAATTTGATGATAAAGATTCGAATAGGACGAATGTGAAAGAACTGAGGCTCGTCGTAATATTGGATTCGCCATTATTCGTGGAAACTTGTTTAGGAGAATAAGGATTTGATTCAGAAATTTGTGAGTTACGATTACTCAGGTGAACATTTGCGTGCCGAATATTTTGATCTGACCTAATTCCATTATTTTTGTTACGTCGAATATTTGCAGCGAATCTTTTTATACATTCTTCAATAGAATGGCCTATGTTCTTGCAATATCGACATTGAATTTGATCAGTTGAATGGTGCGAATTTTGATTTGGTATCAAAGCATTGAATCCCTTTGGATTAGGAAATTGAATTTGATCGGTTGAACGATGCGAATTTTGATTTGGCATTGAAGCATCGAATCTTTTTGAGTTAGGAAATTGAATTTATTTTTTGTGGAAACTACTTTTATTATTTTGACTAGAGGGTCGATTTTGTTCTGTAAAATGAATTAATCTGGAATTTTCAAATGTCGATGGATTTCGTCGAAAACTATTTTTTTTATAACAATCCTCGCCTGCATGATTTGTTCTATTACAATGAGTGTTGGGTCTGTAGACCGTTGGTATACTATAGATATAATATATTTTGCAGTGATTTCTGATTTTACTCGGTTACAACAACTAAGTTCTATGATAAGGCTAAACGAGGAGTGACGTGACGTGAAGTGAAGTATTCAAATTCGTACTGAGAAATGAGAAGTGTTCTGTGTTTTGGCTCCTGTATATATATTCTATGTTCTGGTAAATCGATGGGGAAGGGCGAGCCCTTAGCGACAGAGGTGATGGAGGATGATCTTTGCACGAAATTGAACTTTGAGCGACTTAGTCAGCGTGCTGCGCTGACTAAGATGTTTTTGCTATTCGGCTATTTAACGGCAGGGTATTGTGACTCAGATAGTAAACAAGGGACTAGTCCTCCAACATGAGTACATTTCAAAAAGTTATCATAACGGATTCCGAGATTCTTTTCCTCAGCTGAGGCTGCGGTGGATGAATGTGATATATAAATCGGTTAAGAGTCATCTTAGTTATCATTGCGATACTACCAGGCAAAATACTTTCATCTTGTTCTAATGTATGACCAGCTGTTAGGATTCGAGACGAGAGATCTTCGATTCTTTGATAGAATTGTGACACGTTTTCATTTTTCTTTTGAGTTATCGAGTTTAATTCTTCAAACAGCTGATCGAGAGATTTTTTATCTTGATAAAGATTTAAAAGAAGTTCCGAAACATCCTCCCAAGTCGTTAGATTACAATGAATGTCTATTTGTTCTCGTGCTTTACCGGTAATACGACTTTTTACGTACAATAGAAAAGCAGATTTTTTAGATTCTACGGTTAATTCAAATACACCATCGACTTGTTTTATGAAGTTTCGAATTTTAAAACGATCACCATCAAATGTTTCCGGAATTAGTTTAATTAAGAACGAAATATCGTATGTAATTCTCGAGCTTTGGGGCGTATTATTATTAGCCATAATTGCGTGTTAGGATTTAGAAGAAGAAAGGAAATAGAACTGTCTAGACTGACGAATATATATTGAGTAGTACTCACTCTAGAAGTTATTCTCCGTAATTGGTGCTGGCGTTGCTAGGACCAGTATTTTCAACCAGGTAATAGGACTTCCCTCAGAGTGCCGCGTCCTCGGGTATCGTCTTCTTCGATCTCCACGTAACTTGAAAGTTATTACTCAGTTCACAGGGTAGAATTGCTGGTTCTACTTGTATTCGCTGTATTTAGAGTATTGGAGATCCCGTCCTCGTCGCCAGAATTGTGTTGTATTCCTCTGAATAATACTTTATTAACCGTTGGAATACTAGGTTAACGGCGTACACAAACAATTTGACTATTCGTAGTCTTAGACTAAAAGCTTTGCGCGTTCGTTCAACTGTCGGGAATCAGAATCAGAGAGTCAGAGAGGCTTTTTGGTAAAACGCAAGATATACAGGATGTTCGGTCGCCCCTGGGAAAAATTTTAATGGGAGATTCTAGAGGCCAAAATAAGACGAAAATCAAGGATACCAATTTGTTGATGGAGGCTTCGTTAAAAAGTTATTAACGTTTAAAGTTTCGCCCGTACTGAATTTTTTTCTCGAAAATGAGCAAGATTTCGAAGGTATGTCTGTTGACCAAAAATGATTGTAATTGACCCCCGCAGACGAAAATAATTTTTACAGAATGATTTGAAATTTTTTAATTTAATTGTTAATAATTATTTAACGAAGCATCAGTCAAGAAATTGTTATTCTTGATTTTCATCTTATTTTGGCCTCTAGAATCCCCCATTAAAATTTTGCCCAGGAATGGCCGAACACCCTGTATATGCAGGATTAGAAAAGAGGTAAAGGTGGGGAGAGAAAAGGGCGAGACAGAGAGAGCTTCCAAAAATGAGTCAGTGGTCAAGGTTCGGGTGTGAGTCAGGATAAACTAAGGAAAGGAATTTGAGATGTTTTGGAGTTTTGTGTGAAGAGGATTTGCGCGTAAACATAATAATACATACTGGCATACAACATTAAATCAACAACGAAATTTATTTTTATTTTTTATTCCTTTTCTCAAACTTCATCAACATATTCATGACACTTTTCTGATTAAAATGACACCAAATACGATATACAATTCAGATCCTATTTATAATACTAACGCAATAAGCGATCAAAAGCATGCATCGCTCAGGTCACTCCACGTCGGCTGTATCGAAACACAGGCGATGTTTACGGGAGCCTATACAGAATCAGTATTTCATTCTGCGACCTCTGCCAAGAGCGGTAGAAGTTGGAATTAGAACACCAATTTCGTATAGGCTATCGTAAACATCACCTGTGTTTCGCTACAGCCGACCCAAAGCGAAAGATACGATATCAAATTCGGTGATCCTCGAGCGCTCAGTTCCTCTTTGTCATATGCTTGCTGTTTTTTTTTTCTTCTTTTTTTTTTTTATTTGTAAGTATTTGAAACCCTTCTGGGTTTATTTCGCTTTACAGGAATAACATAAGTGGGTACAATAATATAGAATACAGAAATAATATAAGGAGAATACCCTAATAATACAAGTGAATACAGTAACAATGTTCGTTAACACTAAATATGCAGATTACAATTTTTGAAAAAAGAATGAATACTAACACAAGCTTCAATATTTGGCTTCGCTATGAGTGTGTCTACATTAAGAGGTAGTTGAAGGCCCATACTAAGTAGGGCATTTGTTAGCTTACGTCGTTGTGGATTGTACAATTCGCATTGCCATATTATATGATCAAGGGTTTCGTAGTCTCGATTGCATTTGCACTGGCTGTCATTGATAATGCCTACACGCGCTAGTGAAGCAGCCAGGTTATAGTGATCGGAACGCATTCTGTTAATTGTAACAATAAGGCTTCTTTCTAGTTTTAAATGGGCGAACCAGGGAACAGAGCTTTCATTAAAAAATTTTTGAAAGAATTTTTTACCCTTAAAGAAACCTTGGATTTTTATAATTTCGAAAATACAATCTTTAGCTTGTAGTTTTTAGCTTAAAGTTTTTTGAACTTCTGAAATAAGTCAGTGTAGGGAACCGCGGGAATATTTATAGCGTTCATTGACGTTGTCGACTTAGCTGCCCTCATTAAATGACAACTTAGCTGTCCGCATTTTCATTGTCTTGAATTCCGATATGCGACGGATCCCAAAACAATTTAACAAAACTATTATGATCATTATTGATCAACAAATTGTATTTTCTCTTAATTTCAAGGATGTATGGGTTAGTTTTAATATCTACCTTGGTGCTTTCCAAGACCTGGAGTGCGCTAAGAGAGTCCGAGAATATGAGAAAACTGAGATGTTGATGTTCCAGAGCAATAGCAAAGGCATCATTTAGGGCAATACATTCTGCGGTGTACACAGATGCAGATGGGTTAATGGAGCGAGTTATTTCAAGGATAAGTTCAGGACAGATATAAGCCGAACCAACACAATTAGCCCCAGAAATTTTACTACCATCCGTGTAAATAGTGGAGCAGTTACTATTCCCAAATACATCCTGAAGAATGTTCTGAGCGCTATTTGTGATTTTTATATCAGTACCCAGTTTGGTATCAATTAGGATTGAGGTTATGAAAGTTTTATAATCGTGACAATAGATATTAGTTTCACGAATGTTGAATGCATTGTGCTCTAGAGCAGACGTGATGCATTTACAGAGCAATCTGCGTTGTCTTGAGGTCCTTTTGCTTCTGTACAAACTATAATAAGTCTTGATGGCCCTGAGGGTGAGAGAGTTTCGGTTTGTTAAGATCTTGGCCAGGAAACATAGCTGGGAAGCGCGCTCTTTAATCAGAGACAGTTTTGATTCTCCTATCAAGATATTAAATGAAGTAGTTTTACGGTAGCCTAAGGCAAGCCTAATCGCGGTATTTTGAATGCTTTCTAATTTTGCAGTTAGGTATTTTTGAGAGGGGAAAAAGATAAAGGAGCCATAATCTATAGCGGGGCGAATGAAGCTTTTGTATAGCGTGATAAGCGTTTCAGGAACAGACCCCCCACCATGTACCACGAAGATATTTGATTATATTGAGAGCTCTGGAACATCTCTTTATGACTAAATCAATATGCGTTTTAAACAGAAGTCTATAGTCAAAGACAATCCCTAAAAAGCGAACAGATTCACTAGAAACTATACTGCAATTACAGAGTTTAATTTATGTAGTACCTGGCAATATTTTTTTATTGTTAAAACGAATTAGTCTAGTTTTATTCGGAGTGAGAATTAGCCCAATTTGGTGGAGGTTTTTGCTGATTATGTTTATGGCACTTGTTAATGTACTCTGGGCTCTTTTAACTGTTTTAAATTTCACATATATTGCGATGTCATCCGCAAATTGTGATACATAAACATTGAGAGGTACATTTCTAGTTATGTCTGAAACATACAAAATATACAGCAAGGGACTGAGCACTCCTCCCTGTGGAACACCCTTGAAAACTAGCCTGGGCTTAGATGAAGAGGTCGCCGAATAGATTTGTCTTTCGTGTGTCAAAAACTTAATGAACAAAAGCAGATTTCTAGGACAACGTAAGCCCGCCAGTCTCGCCAATAAGATATTACAATCAACATTGTCGAATGCGCCCTGAACATCCAGAAAGGCAGCTAACACTTCACTTTTTTCCATAAAGGCTTCCTCAATTTTTAGAGTCAAATTAACTAAATTATCAGAGCAGGATCTCCCCCTCCTGAAGCCTTGTTGGCTAGGAGGAATTAGTGAATCATGTTCCTCCCACCACTGCATTCTGCCCTTGATCATGGACTCAAAAAGTTTACACGAACACGACGTCAGGGAGATGGCGCACAAACCGTTGCCTTCTGCTTTGTTTATAAAGTGGACAAAGGATTTTTTCCAGCTTAGGGGGAAATCAATCATGGTATACACACAATTGAATATGTCTAATTGTAAGAGAAGAAGTTTGAATTTCAACGTAAGGTTCTTGAGAATTTCGTAATCTATACCATCCATACCGGAAGCCGACTTAGAATTTTTAGAGTCAAGGGTAATGTTGAGTTCCACTAGATCAAATGGGCTATCTAGAAAGTCATTTTGGTCACATAAAGGAAGCCATTTAGGGTTAGTTTGAACCCAAGGAGGATATCTTGTTTAAGGCTTGATCGCGTTCAATGCCTTGCTGTAAATTTTCAGAATTACCCGAGGAGCTAACTCTAACCCACTTATTTTTAAGAATTTTACATTTGTCCCTATTGAAATAGGTAGGGTTGTGGGACGTATGATTGATTAAAAACACAATAATTACTGGTAGAATTATTAATGCTCTTTATTAAATACGCTAAGGTATATTTCAGAGTTTTGAACCGTTCTCTAAGAGATCTGTTTCTAGACTGTGACTTCACCCACAGAAGAAAGGCGAGAAGCGCAGTTCGCCTAGCGACGAACTCTTATCTTCGTATAATAAACACCATGAGTTCGTAGAACCCATGGCCAAAACTAAAGGAAACTCCAGACATATACAATCGTCACTGGAGATGATTTTTGTAACATAGCAAGACGGTTAGCAGACATAGCAGACATAACTTGGATTTGTGTGAAAACTAATACTTTCCGTCCATTTTTTAAAACATTCTCTTTTCTTGTTTTTAAAAGTTTTCTTTGCTAATGCTGCGTACCTTTTGTAGTTTATTAGATCTTCTAAATTTTCGGTGTGTTCCCATTTTTTAAATGACCCCGGCGAAGTCTTTTGATCTTATCACATTCCGAGTACCACCAAAAAACTGGATTCGAGTATCGAGTTTGACCATAATTTGTTGTTTTAGTCTTTTTCTTTTTGGCGGGAGTGCTCGACCCAATGGAATCAGTTACAACATCGGCAAAGAATTCATATCTTGAGTGAGGCTCTAATTGTTCATATTCTATGGTGCAAAATTTGGAATACTGAGAATCTAGCTCGCATTTGAATTTATTTCAATCAGTTCTGACTGTCTTCAACTTAAACGAATGTTTCTTGTAAAAATATCTTTCTGTATCATACGTAACTAAAAGGGGAAAGTGATCAGAACCCAAGATTTCATCTCCCACAACCACATTTAGCTTATCAGAAATATTTATAGTCGAGAAGACTAAGTCAAGATTGGATCTGTTGTTCCTGTATAAATCCAGGTGTGTGAGAGAATTATTGTTATGCAAAAAGAGGTCATGAGAATCTATGGAATTGTTGAATCTGTAACCATTGGAGTCCGTATAGTTATAGTTCCAATTTGTATTATGAGCATTAAAATCTTCCATGAAAATGCAGTTTGCATTTGCTGCAACAATCGAACAAATGAGATCCCATTGAATTTGTGTGAGAGATTGACCAGAAGTTCTGTAACAAATTATAAGATCGAGCGGTGGATTAAGATGACTTAGCTGAACGCTTAAAAGCTCTACGGAATCATCTGGAGATTGAAGATTGTTAATTTCGCGGTAGGCAACACTTTTACGTATGATCATCAAAATGCCTGTGGCGTCACCTCCCATGCTCGCCACCAGAGGGGTCGCGCTCTCGCAAGCGCTCGACCGACCCCTCAGTTCCTATATATACACTCCTCGAACGACTTCCCAATATCCCGTCGTCTAAGGCAGGGCCTGCTAGAAAGCCTTACTGATGAGTCCACTAGCAGGCCCGGACGAAACGCGCCCCCTCCTTTTCCTTTTCCGTCCGTCCTACAGAATTCACACGAGCAGCTCCCCCGTCGCAGCGAAGCAGCGCCACAATTGGTGACACCCGACGGTGGATAGGACACGCAACTAGGATGGCAGCTCTCGAGAACTTTTCAGGAAACGCAGACCGCACGCAGCGTAGGACGAAGGAGGCAGCGCCAGGAAACGTGTCTACTAATCGTACTAGTAAAAAAATAGCTCTTTCGTAATCCCTCTCCTAAGGTGGCCTTTTCGATCACTCAATCGCTCGTCCTGACAAAAATCTACCTGTCGAGGCCGTCGTCTCCAGGAAACATAGATTCGCAGGATTCGGAGCAGCAGCAAGCACCCGCATAGTGGGGTCACAGGTAGGACAGCAGCATATATACGCTCGATGGCTACAGCAACGCAAGGCTCGAGGAAAAAGACTCGCCGCGGCTAAATAACGCCAGACGATCAGAGAACGACCACGCAGCATATCCTACGGCGAAATAGAACCGAAGTTCTAGGCCAGGATCGAAAAAATCTCCAGAGATCGTCAATCGAGATAGAGGCGCTAGACGAAGACACGACGACGACAAGTCCAAGAGGAACGGAACATTGTAAATAGAAGAATGTAAAATAGTAGTCGATAAGTCCTGTATATAGGTAGGCTTAATCCGGTATCGTTAGGCACTGGCAGGGGGGTAATGTGGCGTCACCTCCCATGCTCGCCACCAGAGTTCCTATATATACACTCCTCGAACGACTTCCCAATATCCCGTCGTCTAAGGCAGGGCCTGCTAGAAAGCCTTACTGATGAGTCCACTAGCAGGCCCGGACGAAACGCGCCCCCTCCTTTTCCTTTTCCGTCCGTCCTACAGAATTCACACGAGCAGCCCCCCCGTCGCAGCGAAGCAGCGCCACAATTGGTGACACCCGACGGTGGATAGGACACGCAACTAGGATGGCAGCTCTCGAGAACTTTTCAGGAAACGCAGACCGCACGCAGCGTAGGACGAAGGAGGCAGCGCCAGGAAACGTGTCTACTAATCAATCGTACTAGTAAAAAAATAGCTCTTTCGTAATCCCTCTCCTAAGGTGGCCTTTTCGATCACTCAATCGCTCGTCCTGACAAAAATCTACCTGTCGAGGCCGTCGTCTCCAGGAAACATAGATTCGCAGGATTCGGAGCAGCAGCAAGCACCCGCATAGTGGGGTCATAGGTAGGACAGCAGCATATATACGCTCGATGGCTACAGCAACGCAAGGCTCGAGGAAAAAGACTCGCCGCGGCTAAATAACGCCAGACGATCAGAGAACGACCACGCAGCATATCCTACGGCGAAATAGAACCGAAGTTCTAGGCCAGGATCGAAAAAATCTCCAGAGATCGTCAATCGAGATAGAGGCGCTAGACGAAGACACGACGACGACAAGTCCAAGAGGAACGGAACATTGTAAATAGAAGAATGTAAAATAGTAGTCGATAAGTCCTGTATATAGTAGGCTTAATCCGGTATCGTTAGGCACTGGCAGGGGGGTAATGTGGCGTCACCTCCCATGCTCGCCACCAGAGTTCCTATATATACACTCCTCGAACGACTTCCCAATATCCCGTCGTCTAAGGCAGGGCCTGCTAGAAAGCCTTACTGATGAGTCCACTAGCAGGCCCGGACGAAACGCGCCCCCTCCTTTTCCTTTCCGTCCTTCCTACGAATTCACTCGAGCAGCCCCCCGTCGCAGCGAAGCAGCGCCACATGCCCCCGCCTCTGGCGTGGGTTCTGTCTCTCCTGAGCGTGAGAAAACCTGGAAAGGTTCTGAAGGTGCGCTGCCCGGCGCTAACCAGGTTTCAATACAGATGAGGATGTCCACGTTCTTTAGGATGGTTTCGATCTCTTCAGCCCGTTGTCTTACACTTCTTATGTTCCAGAAAATTATCTTCAATGAGATGGGCTCCATAATTAACTCACTTGCGTAGAAAAGGTTAAGATAATTCCATATTTTCTATTGAGCTGAGGTCATCAGTGGAGGATTCTCGTATTTCAGGGTTGGAAAAACGGTTCATGATTCTAATCATACGACCTCTAAGCCTCCTACCGGGAAGACGAGCACCGACCTCGGATAGCATTTTTGGGAATTTTCCTCGATAAATTCTTTAGTTGGTGAAAGAAGTATTGCAACTTCCTCCATAGATGTTCCCGCGTCAGGTTGACTTTTTGATTTTTTGGACGGCTTCACAACACGATTTAGTTTTTTATCTTTAATCGATGAATGATTACTATCGTTGGAGCTCGTTAATACGGAGAGAGGTCGTTTAACATGTGGAGGAGGTGGCATTGAACAATCCGGATCCTGAGTCTGAATAACACTTTCCTGAGTAGCGTTCTCTTTATCCTGGGTGTCTTTAAAGGAGTTTTCGACTGGAGCGATCACCTTTTAACAGAACTTGGCGAGATGCCCCTCTTCCTTGCACAAAAAGCAAGATACTTTATCGGTAGACAAATAAATTCAGTATACCGTTCCCTCATAGGTTATGGATATTGATTCCGGAACTTTGTGCAACTCTTCAGGATTCACATAAAGTTGTCTCCGAAAACTTAAAATATGAGAAAAGTCAGGACCAATAACTCCTGCTTTAATGAAGCTGATTGGAGAAACAGGAGAGATATTGATTTTGCTAAGTTCTTCTAACATGACTTCGTGTGGAATTATAGGGCAAACGTTTGACAAAATAATCCTTTTGGCTTTGGAGATGAGCGGTCTGATCGTCAGTGTGTGGTTACCAATAACGACTTTAATTTGGTTGTCTGAGAGTTTATCTGCTAACTCTTTGTTACTGAGGTACAAACAAACTCGCCTTTGTGAAATCCTGGAGGCAAATCTGATACTACTGGGGCCAATTAAACTTGCGATTGCAACAGTATATTCTTGCACAGTGATTCCATCAATAGCGTCAAGGATAATTGCTTACTCCTTAGTAGGAAACAAGAACTTTTGCGTTACTTGCGCATAAGAAACAGAGAGTGAATTTTTCTGTGTAGATGAAGCCATGATGTATCGGAATATGCCTCATTCATTTCATTTAAGTTTTTCTTTTCTAGAGAAGATAAAGAAAAAGTTTATTTAATTCTTTTTACATAAAATTGAATTCTTCCCAAGATTTATATGAAACATTTAAAAGATCTTTTGTAAATTACGCCTATGTATCGGAACAACTATAAAACAAGAGGTATATTCATTATTATCCATGGGTTGATTATAGTCAAAGACTAATCGGACTTTGAAATGAGAACATAAAACTTAAATGTAAAGTTCTATTTAAATTCATTCAGCCATTTATACTCAATCGTATTAATAATATACATATGTACGCTCATACATAGGAATAATAAAAAAAAATTTCTTTTTTTTCAATAATTAAAATATTTTCAGAGGGTCTTAAAATGTGTATTTCCGTAAAATAAATTTTACAAAATTTTTTTTCCATTATGGGTACTTTGCTTATGTGCGCCTACATAGGTCGGAAAGTAAAAATGCCTGTGCAGTCGAGAATCACGACTCGAGATTCCAAATCGTATGCCGTAGACGGGAGGTCGGATTTCAGTTGTTAAGAGCGGGAAGGCAAATGTGAGCCTTTCTCTCTCGACTCCCACGAAGCGGTCCGAAATTACTTCGGGCAACTTCGGAGAATCGAGAAAGAGGGCATGCGTCATTTTGCCTTTGTCGGGTTTCCGAAACTCCACGAGCTCACGTACGCGTAATCTGGCATAGTGTGAGAGAGCACCTTCGTTCAGAGATGCCAGAAAAGCACCGAAGGTGCTTTCTCACACTATGCTAGATCACGCGTACGTGAGCTCGTGGAGTTTCGGAAAGTCGACAAAGGCAAACTGACACATGCTCTCTTTCTCGATTATTCCGAAGCTGCCCGAAGTAATTTCGGTCCGCCTCGTGGGAGTCGAGAGAGAAAGGCTCACATTTGCCTTCTCGCTCTTAACAACTGAAATCCGACCTCCCGTCTACGGCATACGATTTGGAATCTCGAGCCGTGATTTTCGACTGCCCAGGCATTTTTATTTTCCGACCTATGTAGGCGCACATAAGCAAAGTACCCATAATGGAAAAAAAATTTTGTAAAATTTATTTTACGGAAATACACGTTTTAAGACACCCTGATCATATTTTAATTATTGAAAAAAAAGAAATTTTTTTTTATTATATCCATGTATGAGCGTAAATATGCATATTAATAAGACGATTTTTCCAAATCAAAATTCTTTAAGATTGAAAATTAATAAATTAAAATGAGAGTCCACTCTTTGCCAGTATCGTGCACGCTGTGGCATTTTTCAATAAGAAGAGTTCTTATTTTTATAACATAAACAAAAAAGTAGAATTAATAGTTGCGGAAATTAATTAATAATGATTTTCCTCGATATATTTTGAGTTAACCGTATCAATTTGTTATGACGAACTAAATATTATATGTTTGATTTGGCTTAATTTTGCATAAAAAAATGATTGTATCGATCCATAAAAATTAATAACGTGCACGATACCGTTCAATGGAAACCACGGGAAAGTGGTGGTCTCTTCTATCAGGAGGGAAATGTAAAAAATTGTTATTTAATTATGCAATGTGCAATATTGAAATGTTTAAACTAATGTAATGAAAAAAGAGCTCGTAGATACATTAATTTTTGATTAATGTACATACGAGCAATAGTCACGAGATCCCCACCATCAAACCGTTTAAAAACAAAGGAATAGTGATCCCGTTTGCCAGTATGATACAAAGTATGGGTTGGATTTTAAATTTGAAAAGGACATAGACGAATATTTTTAAAGGTACAAAACATAGCGTTTCATTTTAGAACAGTAACATGAGTTAGCAGGTACTATCATAAAACTGTTTTAGCCAGTTATATCCCTTTTTACCTGAAGTACAAGGTAAAAAGTACGAGGTACAAGTAAATCGAAATCCGAAAATCATTCACATTATATCAATGTAAATGAAGCGGTCTTTCCATCAGAGTTAAATACAAAATTTTGTAATTTCTGTGAAAACAGAATTTTCATCAGATGTACGTGGTGTTTAAAATTTTTATGTTTTGACTGTTTTTACGAAAAATACCATCCAGATTCATGTACTTCATATATTGAAAATAACACATGTTAAATGTAATTGGTAAATTCAACTTTAAAAAAAAATATTCGAAGATCAGACAAAAATATAATGTCACATTTAGTGTACGATTAAAATATAATTAAAAAAAAAAAGATTTCTTTTAGCAGGGTTCGAACCTGCAGAGCAAAAGAAGCTCGAACTTACAGTCAAACACCCCATCATTCAAACCATACCACTTATTGGTGAATTTGGTTCTATTTTTGAAGATAAGTAGCTGTAATAACTTTAATAATATCTTGCAGTAAAACTTAACCCAAAATCGGGTACCATTTCAACTTTCCCTTATTAGAATCGAGTTTTCAATTTGTTTTAGCGAAAATCCCAGCCGGTTAAGCTGCTTACTGCTGTTTTTAATTACCAAGCACTTATTTCTCAATTAACCCTTTGCGAGTAAAACCATTTTGCACATTATTCTAAAACATTTATGGTATTCGTTTTCAATGCGATTTAAGTAGGCATATAATGTATAAGATTTCATTTAAGTTTTTCTTCTCTAGAGAAGATAAAGAAAAAGTTCATTTAATTTTTTTTACATAAAATTGAATTCTTCCCAAGATTTATATGAAACACTTAAAAGATCTTTTATAAATTACGCCTATGTATCGGAACAACTATGAAACAAGAGATATAATCATTATTATCCATGGGCAGATTATAGTCAAAGACTAATCGGACTTTGAAATGAGAACATAAAACTTAAATGTAAAGTTCCATTTAAATTCATTCAGCCATTTATACTCAATCGTATTAATAATATACATATGTACACTCATACATAGGAATAATGAAAAAAAATTTCTTTTTTTTCAATAATTAAAATATTATCAGGGGGTCTTAAAACGTGTATTTCCGTAAAATAAATTTTACAAAATTTTTTTTCCATTATGGGTACTTTGCTTATGTGCGCCTACATAGGTCGGAAAATAAAAATGCCTGGGCAGTTTGCTCTTTTGCTCTGCAGGTTCGAACCCTACTAAAAGAAATCTTTTTTTTTTTAATTATATTTTAATCGTACACTAAATGTGACATTATATTTTTGTCTGATCTTCGAATATTTTTTTTTAAAGTTGAATTTACCAATTACATTTAACATGTGTTATTTTCAATATATGAAGTACATGAATCTGGATGGTATTTTTCGTAAAAACAGTCAAAACATAAAAATTTTAAACACCACGTACATCTGATGAAAATTCTGTTTTCACAGAAATTACAAAATTTTGTATTTAACTCTGATGGAAAGACCGCTTCATTTACATTGATATAATGTGAATGATTTTCGGATTTCGATTTACTTGTACCTCGTACTTTTTACCTTGTACTTCAGGTAAAAAGGGATATAACTGGCTAAAACAGTTTTATGATAGTACCTGCTAACTCATGTTACTGTTCTAAAATGAAACGCTATGTTTTGTACATTTAAAAATATTCGTCTATGTCCTTTTCAAATTTAAAATCCAACCCATACTTTGTATCATACTGGCAAACGGGATCACTATTCCTTTGTTTTTAAACGGTTTGATGGTGGGGATCTCGTGACTATTGCTCGTATGTACATTAATCAAAAATTAATGTATCTACGAGCTCTTTTTTCATTACATTAGTTTAAACATTTCAATATTGCACATTGCATAATTAAATAACAATTTTTTACATTTCCCTCCTGATAGAAGAGACCACCACTTTCCCGTGGTTTCCATTGAACGGTATCGTGCACGTTATTAATTTTTATGGATCGATACAATCATTTTTTTATGCAAAATTAAGCCAAATCAAACATATAATATTTAGTTCGTCATAACAAATTGATACGGTTAACTCAAAATATATCGAGGAAAATCATTATTAATTAATTTCCGCAACTATTAATTCTACTTTTTTGTTTATGTTATAAAAATAAGAACTCTTCTTATTGAAAAATGCCACAGCGTGCACGATACTGGCAAAGAGTGGACTCTCATTTTAATTTATTAATTTTCAATCTTAAAGAATTTTGATTTGGAAAAATCGTCTTATTAATATGCATATTTACGCTCATACATGGGTATAATAAAAAAAAATTTCTTTTTTTTCAATAATTAAAATATGATCAGGGTGTCTTAAAACGTGTATTTCCGTAAAATAAATTTTACAAAATTTTTTTTCCATTATGGGTACTTTGCTTATGTGCGCCTACATAGGTCGGAAAATAAAAATGCCTGGGCAGTCGAAAATCACGGCTCGAGATTCCAAATCGTATGCCGTAGACGGGAGGTCGGATTTCAGTTGTTAAGAGCGAGAAGGCAAATGTGAGCCTTTCTCTCTCGACTCCCACGAGGCGGACCGAAATTACTTCGGGCAGCTTCGGAATAATCGAGAAAGAGGGCATGTGTCAGTTTGCCTTTGTCGACTTTCCGAAACTCCACGAGCTCACGTACGCGTGATCTGCCATGTGTGAGTATCGCACCGGATGCTGAATCTGGCATCTATGCCTTCGTTGCCTTTCTGGCATCTCTAGTCGGGAGTCCGTCGGCGGAGATAAAAAGGAATTCCCTAGACTTACCTGGTTGAATTCGCGTCCAATAGTCCAATGGTCAGCGCTGTGGCTTCGGCGGTAAGGTGGCGCTGCGGGTTGTTGACGTAATTTCCAAATTCCGATGGCGGGGTCCGGATTCCGGGTATCCCTTGTCGTTTGCTGCTGCCACCCGGAGCATGGGATCGCAATAAGGCGTTGATTAATCACTACCTGGATTCAACTATTTCCGATTTATTCAATAAGACATGAGCTCTTGCACGGCTCTGCAGCCCCATGAACACGTTTACAATATATCGCGTATATGGCTGTTAGCCAGATGGGCATCTGTGGCAGCAAAAGGCAAAAAGCCAAAAAGCGTAAGAGAGCCCAAGGCGAAAAAAGCCCTTCCTCAGGGAAGATTCTCCTTTTATGCCATTACTCTTTGTTTAAATATCGCGTTAATTGACGGATTTGAGAACCGTTTAGCGAAGTATCCAATTTACCATGAACTATAACTGAGAACCATAAATTCCTCGTACGGTATTGTTTTTCGTGTACGCGACATTCCAGAGACTCTCTGATGCGTAGATCGGTACACGGAACGATTTAGGTTAGAAAAACCATACACGAGTTTTATTTGCTCTCAGTACGTGATTGACTCAACAACGTTTACTTGGGATCGATCGTCGAAGATCCATAAACAGAGAGGGTATCGACATATTAAAATTGAGAAGAAATAGACATTGAAGAGCAGACCCTCTCGTGGCCGTGACTGCGGATGTCTGTTCGCTTCTTAACACACTCGAAAAGCAGGTCGCGCAGCGAACAAATCGACTACCGATTCCGCTCCGCTACGAAACCAGATTCTCCAAAAAAAAGTGCTGAGAATACTCGAATCTTTCGTTGAGACTATTGCTGCTCGCAATTAATTAAATCGGTGAGGGATTTTACTAGTTCCGATTAACGACTGTACAATCTCGCCGAATTTCACGTAACACTTGAACTACGCGGTCGTGTGAGGCGAATCGAGGAAAACTCGATTCCCGCTTGTCAAGATTTCCGTCTAAAGTAAAAAGACTGTGGGTTTTCGTCCGAGTTTCACGTAACGCTTGAGCTACGCAATCGTGTGAGGCGAAACGACGAAAATCCTCGTTTCCCGCCCGTCTAAACTTCAGTCATAACCAAGGGCTACGGCCCACTCAATGCTGACGACTCTGCTGCATTTGACGCGGTTGTGCTAGACTTGAATTGTCCGCACGGTTTTGGATATCACCCCTAGGTTGGCCTTTGGCCGATACCCTTTATGGGCTTGCCGTTTCTCGTGTTGGAGCTTGGGAAAATCTGGAACTCCTAGCTTACGATCTGCTCGAGCAATGCTCATTGACCGCCAGTGACTACGTATCCTGTGCGTAGAGCGTCGCATAAAGAGCACCGTGGTGTAAGCACCTTTAAACGTAAGACGCTACGTGCGCCGTTAAGGGCTACATCACACCGCGTCTTATACGCATACGAGAGCGACAAGAAACCGCGAATTGGGCAGCATTTGGAGCCTCGCAACCTCCACCTGCTATCTGTTCCTGCGCCATTTAACCCTCGCAAAAAAGCAAAGAATTGAGAAATTAAATCTCTTCTTCTGCACTGTGATAGAACGGTTTTAGATTTACGAGAACGTTCATATATACAGTTCACACAAGCATAGCCACGTGGAGTAGCGTCTGAAATCTCCGCTCCTGAGTGCTACTAGCACAGACAGGAGCGTGCGAGATAAAGCGAGACGGGCAATGCGACACGCGTTACTAGGTATTTAAACCCAGACTTGCCTTTATTACAGAGCAACACATCTCGAGAGCTGAGCCACGAGCAGCGGCAGGTTTTCCCCCCAGACGTCGGGCCGACGTCTAGGCGGTTTTTTTCCTTTTTCTTTAGTTGAATTATTAAAAATAAATAAACGGCTTGACCGCCATAAGCGACCAAGCGAAAATACAAATCAAGTGCATCAATTTTTTAATATACTTTTTCCTAGAGTCCTTTCCCTCGTAATTCGGACCCCTCCGTTAGGTCATAAAAGCCCTGGGGCTAACACTCCTCATTCGGTCCCCAGTTAACCGGAGGGGTGGGAGACCACCTCCTGAGCTCCGGTCTCCTTCAAATACCCGGAATCCCCGAGTATTGCCGACTGAGACCCCGCGCCCAGGTGTGTTTCCACGTTCCTCCGGACACCTACGCCGGATGCAGATAACATTCGTTGAGTTATTTTGACTGGCGATTACACTTGTTTAATGCTTTACGCTCAGCTCGCTTCAAGAATTTATAAACTTCATATTTGCTAAACCTGTTGAAATGAGAGTAAATTTAGTTTCTCTATGTAAAAGAATGACGAACGACGCGGGACGTGATCGATAGGAAAAAAAAGAAGGGTTGACGTGTGTGTAAATTGAAGTTTTGTTACGGGAAGACGCCGTTCTGTGGTTCGCTCTGTAAATGTTAATCTGGTTTTCATTCTTTGTTTTAAACACATATATTTATATATATATTTCACCCTTAAATAATAAATAAAGAAATGTATTATTTTAACATGGTAGCAGAGCGTGGTTTGTTAAGTGAGTGAGGTTATGGGAATACGTGGCAGCAACTCGAAAAGTGATCTAGAAGATAAAGAGACTTCAAGTGAAGTGATCAAAAATTCTGTAAAACGAGAAAAAAGTGGAAAACGGTTTGTGGATATCGTGAAGAAAATCATAACGTTAAATAAAGTGAATAAAGCTTTTGAAGAAAACGAATAAAAAAGACGAGTTAATATGGCGGACGAGTTCAAGATGACGCTACAAATTTTCGATGGAAAAAATTACAGCACATGGAAGAAGAGAATTACGATATTTTTGAGAATGAAGAAGTGTGAAAAAGTTATTGAACGAGAGAGAACCGGAACGGATAATGAAACCACGTGGAATGATTCAGATTTGAAAGCGATGAACTATATACAAGGTGGGGCAGTAACTATTAGCACCTCAGATATCTTCGAAACTATAAGTTTCACAGAAATATTTGCTAAAGTAAATTGCACAGTACGAAGGGCGCTATTGGGTGGCGATAATAGTTTTTTTGCAGGTGGAGGTACTTTGGACATTTGAAGGTCACATCCATTTTTTTAAATGGATCGGTATGTTTTTGCTTCCGTATCACGATAGTGGATCTTAAAACGAGTTCAACGACCTATTACACAAGGTCATTGAAGGTCATAGAAAGTAGAGAAAGGCGATAATACTTACGGTTTTGGTAGTAAATGAAACATGTTTATAGTAGGTGTTCGAAATGATGACCATCACTGTCAATGCACCGTTAGATTCTTTTTACGATTGATTGACTTGCAAGTCTTACAGCGTCAGAACTTATTGATGCACAGGCTGCAATAATTCGCTGTTACATATCGTGAGATGTAGTTGGTACTTCTTTGTACACTTTCTCTTTCAGTGTTCCCCATAGAAAGAAATCTAAAGGTGTTATGTCTGGTGAACGAGCTGGCCACGATATTGGACCGCCGCGTCCAATCCAACGATTTCGAAAGTTTTCATCGAGTTCCCTTCGCGCAATCGATGAATAATATGCTGGGCATCCATCATGTTGATACCACATGGTTTGTCGTGTAAATAAAGGTAACTCTTCTAGCAAAAGACCCAATGTATCCTTAATAAAATTAGCATAGACGTTGCCATTGAAATTTCCATTGATAAAATAAGGTCCAATAATTTGATCACCTATGATACCGCACCATACATTCACAGACCATTGTTTTTGATGTTCAACCTGTCGCAGCCAATGTGGATTTTCCGCTGCCCATAAATACATGTTATGCAAATTAACATTCCCGTGATTTGTGAATGTTGCTTCATCAGTAAATAAGACGGTATTAAAAAAAGCTCATTGTTTTGAATCTGACGTATAGCCCATCGACAAAACTCAACGCGATTCATGAAGTCGTTCCCATGCATTTCTTGGTGAAGACTAACGTGATACGGATGAAATTTGTGACGGTGCAAAATGCGAAGTACGCTCCTCCTACTAATGCCAGATTCGCGTTCAATTTGTCGCGAACTAATATGAGAATTTCTAGACACACTAGCGAGCACACCGATTTCCATTTCCTCGTTAATTACTCGTTTCTGGCGTTCACTTTTACGAACACTTAAACTACCGGTTTGCCTAAGTTTATTATACACATTTTTAAATGTTTGACGCGAAGGCTGAGACCGATGTGGATATCGTTCAGCATACAAGTTTTTCGCCCTTACAGAATTTTGTTGGCATTCGCCATAAATAAGAAGCATATCAACCTGCTCTTCAAACGGATACATCATGCCAGATTGACCGATTTATCGATACTAATCTTATGATGTTTATCTTACTCTGCAAACTATTAAAGTGTCCTTCAAGCAGTGTTTATTCTCAGTGAAGTAAACATTAAGCATTACGCATTCCTCTACTGTTGACAATACGTATGTTTCATTTACTACCAAAACCGTAAGTATTATCGCCTTTCTCTACTTTCTATGACCTTCAATGACCTTGTGTAATAGGTCGTTGAACTCGTTTTAAGATTCTCTATCGTGATACGGAAGCAAAAACATACCGATCCATTTAAAAAAGTGGATGTGACCTTCAAATGTCCAAAGTACCTCCACCTGCAAAAAAACTATTATCGCCACCCAATAGCGCCCTTCGTACTGTGCAATTTACTTTAGCAAATATTTCTGTGAAACTTATAGTTTCGAAGATATCTGAGGTGCTAATAGTTACTGCCCCACCCTGTATATAGTGTCTTGTCAAATAGACAAATGGAATTTATAAATGATGAAACAACAAGTTATGGAATAATTAAGAAATTAGATAAACTATATCTGCGTGAATCAACCTCACTACAGATATGTGTAAAAAATAAAAATGAGATAAAATCAGATTAAGAGATTATACAGAAACAAGTGAATTCTACAGTGAATTTGAAAAATTAATAATTGAATTAAAAAATGCAGGGGCTACAGTGACAGAAAAAGAAAAATTAAATTACATGTTGAGAACGCTGCCAAGTTCATTAAGTAATATTGGAGATTTAGTCGATGTATTACCCGAAGGAGATAAAACCGTGGATTACGTAATTAATAAAATTAAACTATGCGAAGACAGAGAAAAAGATGAAAATCAAAATTCAAGAAATAAAAGTGTAAATTCAAATGTTTTCAAAAGTGAGATGAAAAGGGACAGAACGTGTTATAAATGCGGAAAACCAGGGCATTTTCAGTACGAGTGCATGAGTCAGAGCAGCGCTGGAAATTACTGGAGAGACTCGAGAGGAGCTGGACAGCAGTAAGCGCGAGGAGGCGTACACCATTATCACCAGCAGCAACGTAATGGCTACAGCCAGGGCAGAGGCAGCGGCAACTTCAGGGGTCGAGGCGCAAGACAACGAGGATGAGGTGGTCAACAACGGCAAGATCGTCAGAACGCAGACCAAGGAAGGATGACCTTCGCGACTGAGGTAAACAATACAGTAAGCTACGATGTCGAGGTAAATAATTGCGAAAATAAATTAGAATGGGTCTTAGATAGCGGATGTACGGATCATATTATAAATGATGATAAATATTTTGTAAAGGTTAATCAATTAAGTAATCCGATTAGTGTAAAAGTTGGAGATGGTCGTACAGTAAAAGCAACTAGTGTAGGAGATATTATAGCTAAGTTTGTGACAAATTATAATGAAACGGAAGTAGAATTAAAAGACGTTTTTTTTGTAAAAGAGATGGATAGGAATTTAATGAGTTTTGGAAAAATCGCAGATAAAGCCAAAATTGTTTCAATGGGATATACGTCAAAAATTTACACGAGAGAAAATAATTTGATAGCAATCGCAAATAAGGTGAATAATTTGTACAAGATAAATACCGTTTTCGAAAGTAAACAAAACTACGTAACCGAAAATGTAAAGAATGGTATGACGTTGAAGGAAAAATATCATAGAATGTTAAGACATATAAACTTTAAGTATTTGGACATCTTGAGTCGGAATAATTTAGTCGAAGGACTACCGAGTAATTTAGAAAGCGAGTATTTGAAGTGTGGTACTTGTGTACAGAATAAAATGACTAATACAAGTTTTGAAAATAATAGACATAGAGCAAGGAATATAGGAGAAATTATTCATGTAGATATAAATGGACCGCATAGTATAATTGGATTCAGGGGGGAAAAATATTTCTTAATTTTAATAGATGATTATAGTTGTTAAAGTACTGAGGGACTTTAACGTGGGTCCGGATGAGGAAACAGACAGGGAGAGAAATTGTTACAAGTTTTTCAATAAATTTTTTATTACAAAAATATAAATGAAAATTCAGATACAAAATGTAAACTCAAAAGGAAAAACGACAACAAAAACTCGGACGGTGGCTCTTTCTTTGGTCCCATCTCCTCTTTTCAGTCTCCTTTTTCCGCTACTACGGAGACTTTTTGTAACAAAAGAATCCGTCTAATAAATATTTCTGCGGACAAGTCTACAATCGCGCGCTCGTCAGCTGTTTCTTGCGCTCCAGCGACAGTCTGGTGTGCTTGGAGGGGAGAGCTGGCTGGCTATCTAGCTAGTGGACTGTAATTTTGCTCTTTCTGGTCGATGAGATTCGTTTCCTACGATCTCACCGACGCACACAACCGAGTAGACGAAGTTTTCCTCCGTTCTACCGGGTTCTCTTCGCAATGCCACGGACGGGAAACCAAATGGAGGTTATAAGGCTCCAAGAGGCTATAGCCCGCGAGCACGCTCCCCGTGCGGGTGGTGTTTGTACCACCCACGCAAGAGGACGTCTTGTCCTGGTTCGGCTTCCTCGACGGCGGCTCCTCAGGAGCTCACGTGGTTGCCAAGCCGGCGATTCCTTCATCAAAGGAACGCCCGGCAGCCAACCGTGGCTACCTCGACGGAGGCTCCTATATTCCGAGGAACTGCCCTGCGGCTCACCGGTTCAGGACTCAATCCTCTGTAATTCCTACCACCCTACATTCACAGCCCAGTGTGGTCGACTGACAGCTGGTAGTGGGTGTAGTGATGGAAGGAAGGCTCTTCGAACTCTTCGCTCCACCGTACGCTTAGGCTCTTCCTATTGTCCCTTCACCACGGTATATTGGAGCGGGTCCTCCGACGCCCGATGCACGGAGAGCACCACAAAGTGATATCCTTCCTGAATGTCTATCTTCCGGTTGCTCCTACGCCGTATAGCTTTAATCTGGTCGTTGAAACTTACCACCCCACCGGTCGGTGTACTCTCAGTGGTACACAGGACGGGTGGTTCCAGTGGGTTTCGTACGATCTCTACGAACGGTGAACTACCACTAGGCGATACCAGTATGTCGGTACCAGCCTTCCAGTAGCTCCAACCGGATAATTGGAAGAAGACTCAAGGCGATCCACACCGAATCTCCAACGTCGCAGTCGCATCCACGAACTGCAACGTTCAATCACAATCCTGCGTCTACGATCGCTTCACACTCGGCGTGCCTTGCGATCGCTGCAACGTCAGGCAGATTGTCCTTTTTCTGGGGAAAATCTCAAGTCGCTATGACAAGATTTTCCAATAAATTGTTTGTTCGCAAACTGATTCTATTACGAGGAGAGAGATCGACTCATCCTCCTCGGAGCTCGTAGGGAAATGGGAACGTGACCGTCACAAGGTCCGCTCTCGATCGCCGACGGCTCTAGAATGAACCGTGACGATCTCCAAGCAGCGACGACCATAGATGCCAGATTCAGCACCCGGTGCGATACTCACACATGGCAGATCACGCGTACGTGAGCTCGTGGAGTTTCGGAAAGTCGACAAAGGCAAACTGACACATGCCCTCTTTCTCGATTATTCCGAAGCTGCCCGAAGTAATTTCGGTCCGCCTCGTGGGAGTCGAGAGAGAAAGGCTCACATTTGCCTTCTCGCTCTTAACAACTGAAATCCGACCTCCCGTCAACGGCATACGATTTGGAATCTCGAGCCGTGATTTTCGACTGCCCAGGCATTTTTATTTTCCGACCTATGTAGGCGCACATAAGCAAAGTACCCATAATGGAAAAAAAATTTTGTAAAATTTATTTTACGGAAATACACGTTTTAAGACCCCCTGATCATATTTTAATTATTGAAAAAAAAGAAATTTTTTTTTATTATTCCTATGTATGAGTGTACATATGTATATTATTAATACGATTGAGTATAAATGGCTGAATGAATTTAAATGGAACTTTACATTTAAGTTTTATGTTCTCATTTCAAAGTCCCATTAGTTTTTGACTATAATCAGCCCATGGATAATAATGATTATATCTCTTGTTTCATAGTTGTTCCGATACATAGGCGTAATTTATAAAAGATCTTTTAAGTGTTTCATATAAATCTTGGGACGAATTCAATTTTATGTAAAAAAAATTAAATAAACTTTTTCTTTATCTTCTCTAGAGAAGAAAAACTTAAATGAAATCTTATACATTATATGCTTACTTAAATCGCATTGAAAACGAATACCACAAATGTTTTAGAATAATGTGCAAAATAGTTTTACTCGCAAAGGGTTAATTGAGAAATAAATGCTTGGTAATTAAAGACAGCAGTAAGCAGCTTAACCGGCTGGGATTTTCGCTAAAACAAATTGAAAACTCGATTCTAATAAGGGAAAGTTGAAATGGTACCCGATTTTGGGTTAAGTTTTACTGCAAGATATTATTAAAGTTATTACAGCTACTTATCTTCAAAAATAGAACCAAATTCACCAATAAGTAGTATGGTGTGAATGATGTGGTGTTTGGCTGTAAGTTCGAGCTTCTTTTGCTCTGCAGGTTCGAACCCTGCTAAAAGATATCTTTTTTTTTTTTAATTATATTTTAATCGTACACTAAATGTGACATTATATTTTTGTCTGATCTTCGAATATTTTTTTTTAAAGTTGAATTTACCAATTACATTTAACATGTGTTATTTTCAATATATGAAGTACATGAATCTGGATGGTATTTTTCGTAAAAACAGTCAAAACATAAAAATTTTAAACACCACGTACATCTAATGAAAATTCTGTTTTCACAGAAATTACAAAATTTTGTATTTAACTCTGATGGAAAGACCGCTTCATTTACATTGATATAATGTGAATGATTTTCGGATTTCGATTTACTTGTACCTCGTACTTTTTACCTTGTACTTCAGGTAAAAAGGGATATAACTGGCTAAAACAGTTTTATGATAGTACCTGCTAACTCATGTTACTGTTCTAAAATGAAACGCTATGTTTTGTACCTTTAAAAATATTCGACTATGTCCTTTTCAAATTTAAAATCCAACCCATACTTTGTATCATACTGGCAAACGGGATCACTATTCCTTTGTTTTTAAACGGTTTGATGATGGGGATCTCGTGACTATTGCTCGTATGTATATTAATCAAAAATTAATGTATCTACGAGCTCTTTTTTCATTACATTAGTTTAAACATTTCAATATTGCACATTGCATAATTAAATAACAATTTTTTACATTTCCCTCCTGATGGAAGAGACCACCACTTTCCCGTGGTTTCCATTGAACGGTATCGTGCACGTTATTAATTTTTATGGATCGATACAATCATTTTTTTATGCAAAATTAAGCCAAATCAAACATATAATATTTAGTTCGTCATAACAAATTGATACGGTTAACTCAAAATATATTGAGGAAAATCATTATTAATTAATTTCCGCAACTATTAATTCTACTTTTTTGTTTATGTTATAAAAATAAGAACTCTTCTTATTGAAAAATGCCACAACGTGCACTATACTGGCAAAGAGTGGACTCTCATTTTAATTTATTAATTTTCAATCTTAAAGAATTTTGATTTTGAAAAATCGTATTATTAATATGCATATGTACGCTCATACATGGGTATAATAAAAAAAAATTTCTTTTTTTTCAATAATTAAAATATGATCAGGGGGTCTTAAAACGTGTATTTCCGTAAAATAAATTTTACAAAATTTTTTTTCCATTATGGGTACTTTGCTTATGTGCGCCTACATAGGTCGGAAAATAAAAATGCCTGGGCAGTCGAAAATCACGGCTCGAGATTCCAAATCGTATGCCGTTGACGGGAGGTCGGATTTCAGTTGTTAAAAGCGAGAAGGCAAATGTGAGCCTTTCTCTCTCGACTCCCACGAGGCGGACCGAAATTACTTCGGGCAGCTTCGGAATAATCGAGAAAGAGGGCATGTGTCAGTTTGCCTTTGTCGACTTTCCGAAACTCCACGAGCTCACGTACGCGTGATCTAACATAGTGTGAGAAAGCACCTTCGGTGCTTTTCTGGCATCTCTGGCGACGACCGTAAGCGCAGAACCGGATAGCTACGCCTCGCGTTGCTGGGTCCGGGCTGCAACGCGCCGCGTTTCGTCTATCGATCTTTCTCCGATAGATCTCTTTTCTCTCTCTTTCTCAGCGCTAACAACACAATTCCTAGAATTTGTTCCAAAACTCGAGAATTTCAGTGAAGCTAGCTTGAAAAACACGTAAATAGCCGCGGTATACTAATCTGAACGATGGAAAATTTCCACGTCAGCACAACCATCTAGAATTACGCGAATTCAATATAGATACGGGCATCGCGGCCGAGTTTCTACGTCTCGGACTCACGCGATATTTAAACAATAGTAAAGCTGCAAAAGTATACCCGATTAAAGAAAAAAATGAAGTTTATGATTTTTTTGTAACTTATGTAAATCAATTAGAAAATTTAACTGGAAATAGGATTAAGCGACTAAGATGCGATAACGGAAGAGAATTTTTAAACAAAGATATGCATAATTTTGCTAAAGAAAAGGGAATTTATATTGAGCCATGTCTTCCGTATGTTCACGAATTGAACGGAACTGCGGAACGATACAATAGGTCGGTAATGGATACCGCGCGATGTTTATTATCTGATGCGAAAATAAATGATAGATTTTGGCCGGAGGTAATTAAAACAGCTGTTTATTTAAAGAATAGAACGTTAGCCAATACAATTGAGAAAAAGACTCCGTATGAAATTATGTTGGGAGAAAAACCTGATATTAGTAATTTGAAATTATATGGGAGTAGAGTTTTTGCAAGAGTCCCAGAAGTTAAAAGGAAAAGTAAGTGGGATAGAAAAGCGGAGTTAGGGGTATTGGTCGGTTACGAAGAAGTAGGTTATAGAGTCTTAATTAATAATAAAGTAATTATAGCTAAACATGTTGATATTATTGAAGAAAATGTAAATTTAGTTGGATTTAAAGATAACGAGGAAATTAATGAAAATGAGTTGATTGAAAATGAGATTAATCATGAATGTAAAAACGGAAATGAGGAAAATGAAGATAACTGTTTAAATATCGCGTGAGTCCGAGACGTAGAAAATCGGCCGCGAGGCCCGTACCTATGTTGAATTCGCGTAATTCTAGATGGTTGTGCTGACGTGGAAATTTTCTATCGTTTAGATTAGTATACCGCGGCTATTTACGTGTTTTTTCAAGCTAGCTTCACTAAAATTCTCGAGTTTTGGAACAAATTCTAAGAATTGTGTTGTTAGCGCTGAGAAAGAGAGAGAAAAGAGATCTATCTGCGCTTGCGTGACGGAGCCGGCCGCGGCCGTCGCTGCTTGGAGATCGTCACGGTTCATTCTAGAGCCGTCGGCGATCGAGAGCGGACCTTGTGACGGTCACGTTCCCATTTCCCTACGAGCTCCGAGGAGGATGAGTCGATCTCTCTCCTCGTAATAGAATCAGTTTGCGAACAAACAATTTATTGGAAAATCTTGTCATAGCGACTTGAGATTTTCCCCAGAAAAAGGACAATCTGCCTGACGTTGCAGCGATCGCAAGGCACGCCGAGTGTGAAGCGATCGTAGACGCAGGATTGTGATTGAACGTTGCAGTTCGTGGATGCGACTGCGACGTTGGAGATTCGGTGTGGATCGCCTTGAGTCTTCTTCCAATTATCCGGTTGGAGCTACTGGAAGGCTGGTACCGACATACTGGTATCGCCTAGTGGTAGTTCACCGTTCGTAGAGATCGTACGAAACCCACTGGAACCACCCGTCCTGTGTACCAGTGAGAGTACACCGACCGGTGGGGTGGAAAGTTTCAACGATCAGATTAGAGCTATACGGCGTAGGAGCAACCGGAAGATAGACATTCAGGAAGGATATCACTTCATGGTGCTCTCCGAGCATCGGGCGACGGAGAACCCGCTCCAATATACCGTCGGGAGGGAACAATAGGAAGAGCCTAAGCGTACGGTGGAGCGAAGAGTTCGAAGAGCCTTCCTTCCATCACTACACCCACTACCAGCTGTGAGTCGACCACACTGGGCTGTGAACGTAGGGTGGTTGGAATTGCAGGGGATTGAGTCCTGAACCGGTGCGCCGCAGGCCAGTTCCTCGGAACATAGGAGCCTCCGTCGAGGTAGCCACGGCTGGCTGCCGGGCGTTCCTTTGATGAAGGAATCGCCGGCTTGGCAACCACGTGAGCTCCTGAGGAGCCGCCGTCGAGGAAGCCGAACCAGGACAAGACGTCCTGTTGCGTGGGTGGTACAAACGCCACCCGCACGGGGAGCGTGCTCGCGGGCTATAGCCTCTTGGAGCCTTACAACCTCCATTTGGTTTCCCGTCCGTGGCATTGCGAAGAGAACCCGGTAGAACGGAGGAAAACTTCGTCTACTCGGTTGTGCGCGTCGGTGAGATCGTAGGAAACGAATCTCATCGACCAGAAAGAGCAAAATTACAGTCCACTAGCTAGATAGCCAGCCAGCTCTCCCCTCCAAGCACACCAGACTGTCGCTGGAGCGCGAGAAACAGCTGACGAGCGCGCGATTGTTGACTTGTCCGCAAAAGTATTTATTAGGCGGATTCTTTTGTTACAGAAAGCCTCCGCAGTAGAAAGTTAGAAAAGGAGACAGAATAGGAGACGCCCGGCCGAAAAAGGAGCCACCGTCCAAGTTTTTGTTCTCGTTTTTTCTTTTAAGTTTACATTTTGTACCTGAACTGTCACTTATATTTTCGTAATAAAAAATTTATTGAAAAACTTGTAACAATTTCTCTCCCTGTCTGTTTCCTCATCCGAACCCACGTTAAAGTCCCTTAACGTTTCTGATGAAAAGGAAATGAATGAAAGTAATGAGCATGTGAATAATGTACCAAGTGCTAGCGATAAAGATGTAACATTACTTAGAAGGTCAGAGAGGAGGAAAGGTCCTGTAAACAGGTATGGAAATCCAATAACGAATTGTATTTATGTAAATTACGTAAGCATAGATAATCCGGAAAATTATAATGAGGTGATAAATAGTAGTGATAATGAGAAATGGCGAGATGCGATGAATAGAGAGATTGAATGTTTAAATAAAAATGATACATGGAAATTAGTTGAAAAACCAAAAGATAAAAAAGTATTAGATTTAAAATGGGTATACACGAAGAAGTCTGAGGATAAATTTAAAGCTAGAATTGTAGTAAGAGGGTTTCAATAAAAGGAAATACTTGAGGATATTTATTCACCTGTTGCGAGAACACAAACGTTGAGAATATTATTAAATTATTGCGTACAAAACGGTTTATGGATAGATCGAGTGGATATAGAAGCAGCATTTCTAAATGGTAAAATTAAGTCCGAAGTATATGTAAAACAATCTCAGGGTTACGATGATAATACCGGAAGAGTATGTAAACTTATTAAGTTTTTGTACGGACTGCGTGAAAGTCCACGAGCGTGGTATGAATGTTTAGATGAGTATTTGACAGGATTGGAATTTAAACGTAGCAAGATTGATTACTGTTTATATTACATGGAAAAAAATAACGAGAAAATTTATGTGATTATTTTCGTAGATGATTTATTAATTTGTAGCAGGAATAAAAAAATAATAGAATTTATTAAGAAGAAATTAGCTGTAAAATTCCGAATGAAAGATATGGGACAAATAAGAACTTATTTAGGGATAAATATTAACTATGAGTGTGATAAAAATTCTATGACATTAAATCAAGAAAGTTATAGTGTCATTAGCGAAAAAGTATGAAATTGAGGAAGCTAAATTGTATGCTACTCCAATGAAACAAAATCTGAAATGTGAACCCGCTTTATCAGTGTCAAATGATATTAGATATAGGAACTTAATTGGAGCATTGCTGTATATAAGTTCGAGTACTAGACCGGATATTTGCTATTGTATGAATTACTTAAGTAGATTTCAAAATTCCTATGATCAAAGTCATTATAAGTATGCATTGAGAATATTGAAATATCTATATTACACTAAAAACTTAAAATTAAAATTTGAAAGAAATGTAAATTCTGATATATTAGATTGTTGTGTGGATGCCGATTGGGCAGGAGATATTACAGATAGAAAATCTACGACAGGATATATTATAAGAATGTATGGTAATACTATATTCTGGAAATCAAAAAAACAAGATATTGTAACAAAATCGTCGACAGAAGCAGAATATGTAGCTTTGTCTGTATGTGTGAGTGAGATAAGACTAATTAGAGATTTACTAAGAGAATTTGGAATTAAAATTAAAGATTCGGTTCGAATTTATGAGGATAATGCTGATGCGATAAGTATAAGTAAATATGGAAACTTAACGAAAAATTCTAAGTATATAAAAACGCATTATCATTTTGTTAATAAGAAATACTTGAAAGGAGTAATTGATGTAATTAAAATAAAGTCAGAAGAAAATCCAGCAGATATCTGTACTAAGTCATTAGGACGAATTAAATTTGAAAAGTTTAGAAAGATTCTAAAGTTATATTAAAGTAAATAAAATTAAATAGAAAATTGTAAAGTGTTAGAGAAGCTAAATTTAAGGAGGCGTGCTGAAATGAGAGTAAATTTAGTTTCTCTATGTAAAAGAATGACGAACGACGCGGAACGTAATCGATAGGAAAAAAACAGAAGGGTTGACGTGTGTGTAAATTGAGGTTTTGTTGCGGGAAGACGCCGTTCTGTGGTTCGCTGTGTAAATGTTAATTTAGTTTTCATTCTTTGTTTTAAACACATATGTTTATATATATATATATATATATGTATATATATATATATATATTCCACCCTTAAATAATAAATAAAGAGATTTATTATTTTAACAATTTTGACTGGCGATTACACTTGTTTAATACTTTACGCTCAGCTCGCTTCAAGAATCTATAAACTTCATATTTTCTAAACCTATGCGTTCTTAACCTTTATTACATTAATTCATTAGCTTTTACTAACCGTAATAATTAACAATGGATAACTGACAATCGATTAACACATTAAATATAATAATTAACGCCCGAAAATAAAATTACCGATGGATACAACGGTCAATTCCCGAACCAACTCGAGTATAATATTTGGTGATGTTTAAGAGTGGTTTCCACAATTTAGTTACTTGCTATCTGGTAACTAACTATATGTAACGCAAGGACGAAGGGTCAAAATGGGGAAACGTACGTCACGCGGACGTTACAAATGCTGCTGTTACGCATTCGCGTGAACGTGGGTTTGATGCACGTAGCGCCGCAGCGGGAATTAATTGAAACCCGATTACTCACTGTCGAGTGCAGAATCATGTAACTGCATTCCAATTAGGAGCGAAATTCAAACGGACCAGCGTATTGTAATAAACATATTACTATTGTAGGAAATTCAACGCGAGCAAATCCAGCCGAAAACCGAGCATTTGTAGACCGTTACAGTTACTTTGTGTATACAATGTAGTTTAGACCGTTAGAGGTAGGCTGTATGTATGTGTCGCACATATGTATGTCAAGAATCGATCGGTTGCGCGTGACGCTGGGCCTCGCTCGAAGAATCGAGAATATTCCGTGGCACGCGCCGAGAACTTTTGCAACCGGCAAAAGAAAAGAACAAAAGGACGATCGGGTCCTGGGGATATAAAACAGGGCCCCGCTCGCCCCGCTCTCTCAGTCTATACGAGCTATCGTCCTGCACTAGAGAACGCTTTCCAATCTCAATCTAGAAATATCTAAAGAAAAGTAACGAATAAAGGTTGTTGAAGTATTTTAAACGTATTGAGCAGTTTGATTTTTGTGCGCTCGCCGAACAGTGCGGTTCAGCGCTCCACGGGCACCATCCCACCTTCTTATTTCCCTAAACCACCGACCACGCGACGCAACACTGCTATCTCCACCACACTCCGTTAGACGCTAAGGAAGTTCGTCGTCACTATTGTCGATTTCGATGCACTCAATTATGCCCGATCTGGCCACACTGCGTTGTACTGAACAATTTGTACACAACATGACAGATTCAGATTTTGGTATATACGCGTGTTTGGTCAACATTTTGTATCTTACATACATTTCTAATGTGTAGTTTTCATAAAGCTATAATGAAATTTGTTTATACATATTGATTACGAATACCAATGTTTGGTGGTTAATAATTATACTAATAAGAAGGAAGGAAATATGTTTGTGGTTGTCATCTCGGAACCAGAAAGCTATCTTCGTATTTGAATTTCCAAAAATATATAATTGATTTCTTCACTAGTTACGCTTTTTATATTTAGTTTGTATAATTCATATAGTTTACATACCATACGTGGTAATTGTTCTATTTTAATCAGTGTATAAAAATGAATCTATAACAAAAGATTTTGTTCTTATTAAACGAGATAAGAAAATATAAGTTATATAATATTCTACGTATTGTTAAACAGCTTGATAAGTACGTGAAAAGAGTTACAAAGATGTCAAAAGTGGCTGAAAATTTAAAAGTGGTTCGCCATAAAATTCTTGCTGCTTCTGCTAGAAGACCAGTAGTATGTTTTCATTTTGTATTTATGTTTCATAATTTAATATAATAATAGTTATTTTATAAACGCATAATGTGTGCATTTTTACATTATAACACACATGTTTATATGTATACTTTCATATATTTATAATACATGTATTTATAAATAGAATGAGAATTATAAATTTCTTTTTACAGGAATATAATTATTTTAAACCACGTTTAGTGGCTGTGAGTAAACTGAAACCTCCTGAATTAATTGTAGAAGTTTATGAAGCTGGTGAAAGACATTTTGGTGAAAATTATGTAAACGAGCTAATAGAAAAAGGAAATCATCCGAACATTTTGGCAAAATGTAAAGAGATACGTTGGCATTTTATTGGTCATTTACAGAGTAATAAAGTGAACAAAATATTGAATGTTCCAAATTTATATATTATAGAAACAATAGACAGCGAGAAAATTTCGTTTGCATTAAATGTTGCTTGGCCAAAATTTAAAAAACAAAATACCTCAAAATTAAAAATAATGGTACAAGTAAATACTAGTAAAGAAAAAGGTACTTGTCATATTAGTACAAGACATTAGTGATTAAATAAATTTACTGCCACAGTGGTCACTAATTATTAGTGTTTTAAACTAATGATATCTTTAAAATGCTTGAAGTAAATGAATCTTAATATTTATAATTTTTTAAATAATATTAGTGTCTTTAAGAACACTATTAAATGGGAAGTATACTATTAGATTATTAAATATTTCTATTTGTCACATTACAATTTGAGAAATGATCAAGTATAAACTTACACAGTGAAAATTGGAAAATGGCAGTCAGTGTGTTTAGATGTTATATTTAAAGATTTTATTTATTTTCTATCAAATGTATTTTCAGAAAAAAGTGGGTGCGAAGTTGCAAAAGTTTCTACTCTTGTAAAATATATTATTAATAATTGTGAAAATTTAGAATTTGTGGGACTTATGACAATAGGCATGTTTGGATATGACATTACCAAAGGTCCAAACCCAGATTTTTTATGTTTGAAAGAATGCAGAGAAACTGTTTGTAAGGAATTGAATATTGATCCGAATGAAGTGGAACTATCGATGGGAATGTCAAATGACTATGAACAAGCGGTAATTTTCATAGAAAATTATATTTTATTATTTTTAAATATGTAAAGTGCAATATCAGAAAATGAGACTAAATTTGTTTAGGTGGAGATGGGCAGTACAAGTGTCAGGGTAGGTAGTGCAATTTTTGGGGAAAGACCAAAGAAAAACACTTGAACAAAGTCTGTATAGTTTTCTTATGCAGTAAATACTGTTTTCAAGTATTTAAATTGATACTATCGATTTGCTTGAAAGTAGGGTAGATAGTAATTTGGAGGTGCTTTTTCAATTACCACATGTTTAGAATCTACAAATTGTATTATGTATAAATAGAAATAATTATATTTTCATTATTTCTATTATATTATACAAGATTTTTGTAACTTAGTTCATTTTATTTCTTATATATTTAATGTACAACTATTCCATTTTAATATAAATAAAAAAACTGTTTCTTGTTAAAACTTTCCATCTATTTTTATTAAATATTATTTATTATACCAGGCTACTTCTATTTGTAAAGCAATTTTATTTTTCATTTATTTAAGAAAATGAAGAACACGAAAAGAATGTATCTGGCTATAAAAATTACCTTTCATTTATATTCGTACATGAAAGAATAAACATATGTGTTAAAATAGGTGCGAGTCGGTTAGTGGGGGTTTTCTCCCGTGACCTGATCTCTCACCCTTTAACCTGGAGTCCGAATTTCGAGGGATTGGAATTGTGTGGGAAAGTGAGTTGTACACTGAATATTTCCTTCACCTAGTTCAATTCGGACTAGGCCGTTTATTTAAAATAAAATTAAAAGTGAAAATAAACAAAACTGAAGGAAATTTGAAAGAAATGAAATGAAATTATAATCTTGGTATTAAAATTGCAGGAAAACCACCGAGCTGATGGCTCGGGGAAAAAACCTGCGTCGCCGTCGGCCCCTACGGCTCTCGTCTCGGTCTTCTGTAATCAAAGAAATACCGAAGTCCGGCTGTTAATACCTGACAACGCTCGTTGCGTTGTCTGACTCGCTCTAATCCACTCGCTCCTTACTCCGTTTACGGTAAACAGGAGCGGGATTCTTACACAGCGATACACAATTGTGTTAGTGGACTGTATTAATGAACGTTTCTTGTATGATTGAGAAACGTTCGATTGCAGTATGGGAAGGCGAGATTCTAATCTCGATTTTCCCTTGACTGCAGGGTTTGGTTATTGCTGGAGTGGACAACAGACGGAGGTTGTAAGGCTCCGAATATTGTCTGTTCGGCGGCTCTTCACCGTCCCCTGGTCCGTACGGGACCGGTGTGATGCAGACCCTTAACTGCGCAGAAGCGACTAACTATTAAGGTGCTTACACCATGGTGCCCTTTGAGCGTCGCTCTACGTCGAGTGTCCGTACACACTGACGATCCGGAAACCACGCTCGAGCAGGTCGAAAACAGCTGGGATTTTTACCCAGGGAATGATTCAATAAGGCCCCTATGGGAGTGTTATCCCAAGCTCAGATTCGACCCTGGAGGACGGCGGTCCCAACCCAGGGAATTTGCAACAAAGGCGCCCTATGTCGGTGTAATCCTGGCCTCCACCTTGGAGGACGGTGATTCCACCCAGGGTATACGCCAGAAGGCCTCTATGTGGGTGTAATCCCGCCTCCAGGTCGGGGGACGGTGATTTCATCCAGGGTATACGCCAGAAGGCCCCTATTGGATGATTTTTAGCACCGTGTAATAATCAAGGAAGGATTGAGAAATTTTCTCGAAACTTCCCACACGACCGCTTACTAAAGCGGTACGTGTTTCCCTCGCACCGATGGCTGTAACCAATCACTATAAAAGTGTAAGCTCGGTATTTTTCAGCCACCGGTTGCTATTTAAATCTTTGGAAAGATAATCAGTCTGATTTTAATCCTTTCCACTTCTACACGACCGCTGACTGTGGCGGTACGTGTTTATTTAGCACCGATGGCTGTAACCAACCACTATAAGAGTGTAATCTTGGTAACTTTCAGCCATCGGTTGCTTTGTAATTTAGTGGAAAGAAAATCAGTTTGATTTTATTACTTTCCAAAATGGTTCGTTCGACGCGGTGACCGATTTCTGCACGTGAACGTATGGCTGGAATATTTCGACTCAAGGTAGTGTAGGAGGCTAACGGGCCTTTTGGCCTGGAAAGGACAGGGTACGGGAAAAACCCCTGTGCCCAAAGCGTAGGCCGTTGTTCCTTATTGGAAAAAGGGAAAGCGGCGAAGGGATGGGAAGGCCAAGGAGGCAATCGAATAACGAGCCTCGTGCAAAAGTTAGTTGCAGCGAGGACACTGACGAAGATTGACACGAACACTCGCGCGCGCCCTATTACTATATCACCCGTTTATTAAAATATATCAGTTATTAAGAGTGGGAGGTTTTATTTCGGACTCCTGACAACGTCCTTTTTACCCTCTACACCCTCCTACAGTAGGATTATTTCTAATCCGCTGCAGTCTCAATTCCGTGCAACTTTGTTCACGTGATTCTACGATAAGTTAGACAAAAGTAACTTTTCGAGAATCGGTCTCCGTCTTCAGACGAGGTCGGCGATCGAGGTCCGCTCTCGTCGAGAACTAAATAGCGAGTGAGTGAAGAGACAGACACTCTTAATCGCGGCCACGAGAGGGAAAATTGTCGTCTCGCGGCGTTGTCAGATTTTCATTGTCTATCTCTTGTTATCGTCGTATCCTCTCTTCGTTTCGGTGTAGTAACACCTGTTCTCTAGAAATCGTTACTGGGTCGATCGTGTGACTGTTATCGAAAGTAAATTCGGAGTTTTTCTATGCGGTATTGTTCCCGGAACGTATTACGCCTCAGAGAAGACTCTGGAATGTCGCGTAATAGCTTTTTAAAATTTCTCCGGCCGGCATTTTTCGACAAAAATTATGTAATGTTACGTAATATTACGTAATAGCTTTTTAAATTTTTTGCCGAAAAATTCAGGCCGCAATTTTTGCCGTTGCCTGAAGCTTCTTGGAAATTTCAGGGATTCCGAGAAGTTTTAGGGACGCCGGTAAGTTCCAGGGATTCCGAGAATTTTCAGGAATTCTTAGAAATGACGTCATTTCCAGGCATTCGCAAAAATTCCTGGCGGCGGGAAATTTGAAATCTTTCCGGAGAACTTAGATAATTTTAAAAGATTCGGAGTGTCTTATAACTAAGGGAATGATTTCGATAGGAAAAGAAGGGTAAAAATGATGAGAACACATAGAATTCTTTGAAATTATATTATTTATTGCCATAGATTTACATTATACAACACTTTAATACATATAAACATATATTATATTACATCGTCTTACAATTTATCAGCAACGGCCAGCAGTGGTCAGCGATGGTCAGCAATGGTCAGCGATGGTCAGCGATGGTCAGCTGACGTCGGGAGATGTTGGCAGAGGTCAGCAGAGGGTGGCAGTAGCCAGTAGTAATCGTTGTACGTTGCCAGAAATACAGGGTGTCCCGTAAATAGTGTAAGAACCGGAAATGGGGGGTAGCTGAGACGATTCTGAACAACAATTTCCTTTGCAAAAATGTCGGATGGAGCTTCGTTTTTGAATTATTAACGAAAAACACTGACGAATCACGGCGCCTGCCGCGCGCTCAGGGCCGTCCGAACTAAGAGAGCCACCGTGTCGGGTAGGTAGCAAGATGTACATCGGAGATACGTCGAGGAACGAATAATTAAAAATACTACCACTGCAACTGTTACCTCTGCGGATTGGATAAATCAGCCAGCTAAATCGAATTTATTAATTATTTGTATTCGCTATTTCCAAGGAAGAAGGAATAAAATGTGGGAAGATGTTCTCGGAATGTTTAGGAAATTAATCCTTCGCACCCGAGTGACGCTTCTCGCCAGAGTGTTTCAAAATTAAAATAAGAATTATTTTCAGAAAATTAAAATAAATACGGTAAGAGCCATTTGCAACCGATTGTTATTAAAAACTGTACTGGAAAAGCAGACTGGATTTGTGCGTACCGAAACATTTTTCGAATGCAAAGGCTTAATAGAGAAATAATTGAAATTCACCTTACCCATTTACTTGGAAGTTGCAATAGGACCGGTTAGTGCACCCCTGTCGATCACGGAAAGGTCGAAGACCCCAATAAAAATCAGCTGATGGGACGGCCCGGTCACTGCACCCGCTTCTTACCCCGAAAATGTGAAAGTGAAAAGTGCTAGTGACCGTGCTATGAAGTGTTTTCGAAGTTTTCACTTTCACATTTTCGGGGTAAGAAGCGGGTGCAGTGACCGGGCCGTCCCATCAGCTGATTTTTATTGGGGTCTTCGACTTTTTCGTGATCGACGGGGGTGTACTAACCGGGCCTTATTGTCAGCGCAGCAGAGCAATTTGCAAGTAAATGGGTAAGTCGAATTTCAATTATTTCTCTATTAAGCCTTTGCATTCGAAAAATGTTTCGGTACGCACAAATCCAGTCTGCTTTTCCAGTACAGTTTTTAATAACAATCGGTTGCAAATGGCTCTTACCGTATTTATTTTAATTTTCTGAAAATAATTCTTATTTTAATTTTAAAATACTCTGGCAAGAAGCGTCACTCGGGTGCGAAGGATTAATTTCCTAAACATTCCGAGAACATCTTCCCACATTTTATTCCTTCTTCCTTGGAAACAGCGAATACAAATAATTAATAAATTCGATTTAGCTGGCTGATTTATCCAATCCGCAGAGGTAACAGTTGCAGTGGTAGTATTTTTAATTATTCGTTCCTCGACGTATCTCCGATGTACATCTTGCTACCTACCCGACACGGTGGCTCTCTTAGTTCGGACGGCCCTGAGCGCGCGGCAGGCGCGCACCGTGATTCGTCAGTGTTTTTCGTTAATAATTCAAAAACGAAGTTTATACCATTATAATATATACCATTATATATTATACTCGTCACCCCCTTGACCACGAGGAAATCAAAGACCGAAAACCGTCAATTTTCCTGCGGCAGCTGCAGAACCTCGCCGGTGATACGGTGACAGATGATTTTCTAAAAACTGTGACTAGGACGACTCCCAGCGAGCGTACAGATAGTTTTGCTCACACGGCAGAAGGACAGCCTGGCCGAACTTGCCACCCTCGCCGATACCCTTCGCGTCGGAAGGGACAAGTATTGTCGCTTTGCCCTGAATGGGCCCTGGGATGCCTGTACCCTGCACGGAGGCTGGGCATATTCCCGGTACCAAGCGGTTTTTCTATGTACTTTCCGACGACAACGGCGAAGGGAAGCGTATGGTGTAGGTGTTCTACCGCACTCTGGGCTGGAAATACCCTGTCCTCGCCTTGCGGGTCTTTGGACAAGTTGAATCTACCCTTTCGGGAAGCAGCTCTCTTAGCCGACGCTCCAGGCTGCGAAGCAACCTGCAGCGTCGTTACCAGCGGGGGCCACGAGGAGGCGGAGCTGCCAGCTTTCGCTCGATTACAGCAGGTTGGCACGAGCCGATTATTGCCTGCAACCACCGCAGCTTCTATCCAGAAGTCTGCCTGCACCGATGGTCGCAGGTTATATTACCTTAGGGGTGCCCCTCGATGATGTGTTGTCCTGTCCTTGTATTGATGTCCTTTTCCTTGTGCGTAGTCCGGGTTGGTTGTTTGTGGGTGTAGCTGTGTGTGTGCGTATGTGTTGGTGTGTGTCAGTGTACGTTGTCCTGATTCCTCTTGATGTGTCCTTCTTCTTTCTTGATGTTCCGATGCACTTTTAATCCACTGCACTGTTATCCCGATGCACGTTGACCGAGAAAGAAAAAAAAAAAAAAAAAAAAAAAAAAAAAACCCCGCGACTTCGCGGTTTTCGCGGTTTTTCGCGGTACGCGGTTTTCCGCGGTTTCCACTATTCGCGATGTCTCGGATCGCGGCACGATGTTCCCGGTGCGGATTCGCGGATCCGTACTCCCAATTCGCGGTCTCGCGATGCCCGATTCGCGGTTTCGCGGCGCACGATTCGCGATTTCGCAGCGCGTGGTTTCGCGGATTCGCGGTCTCACTACGCCCGATTCGCGGTTTCGCTGAGCACGACTCGCGGTTTCGCGGCGCGTGGTTTCGCGGATTCGCGGTCTCACTACGCCCGATTCGCGGTTTCGCGGCTCACGATTCGCGGTTTCGCAGCGCATGGTTTCGCGGATTCGCGGTCTCACTACGCTCGATTCGCGGTTTCGCAGCGCGTGGTTTCGCGGATTCGCGGTTTCGCCACGCTCGATTCGCGGTTCCGCGGATTCGTGGTTTCGCGACGCCCGGTTACGCAGTTCGCGGTACGGTGTGAGTTCGCGGTGCAGATTCGCGGGTCCGCAGTCCTCGGTACGCGGTACGCAATCTCGCGGATTCGCGGTTTCGCGGTGCGGATTCGAGGATCCGCATTCCTCGGCGCGCGGAGTCCCGGTTCGCGGTTCACGATTCGCGATCACTCGGCCCGTAGTCCCGTGGTACTCGGCCCGTGGTTCGCAGATTCGCGGGTCTGCGGTCGTTGGTTCGCGTTACTCGTCTCGCGGCTCGCGGTCCGCGGCTCGCGACTCGCGGTCACTCGACGCGGTCACGCGGTTCACGGATTCGCGGATCCGCGGTCCTCGGCTCGTGGTTCGCGTCTCGCGGTTCGCGGCTCGCGGTTCGCGGTTCGCGGTTCGCGGTTCGCGGTTCGCGGTTCGCGGTTTGTCGACACTCACTGCACTACACTACACTGTGTTCTTCTTCTCTCTTCTTTCTTCTTTCTTCTTTCTTCCTAGTTGTCCTGTTGCCATCCCACGTAGGCTGGGGTCTCTTTGGCCTTGAGCGAGGCTCGTGCGAAGTCGCGGAAGTGTCGGAAATTGGTTTTGGAAACCAACTCCGCTTCCGCGACCGGCCATCCGTAGCCATTAAGCCGCAGTGCCGTCTTCAAGACCGCCCTGGCCGCCTCGTGCCTCGGACAGTCGAGAAGTATGTGCTTCGGCGTTTCGTCGCCGGTCCCACATTCGCACATTGCAGTTTCACTCAGAGCGAAGGATCTGAGCTTCCACCTGAAGTTACCGTGACCACTAAGAAATTGCGTGACATAGTGGTCCAGTTCTATCCAGGTGGCCCGTGTTCTCTGCCGGACGTCTCCGAAGAACTCGAAGGTCGTCCGACCATGGGTCGAAACCTGCCAACGCTCCTGCCAGGCATCCAGCATTTCCGCCGCCGCCCGTCTTCTTTCTTCGCCGTAATCCCGGCCTTCCTCTTCCTCGTTGCCGTTGTTTCGTCCTCTTCTTTCTTCCGTCCGAATCCAGTATCTTCTTGCCCTCTCTTCCACCACCAGGTCGATCGGGAGTACGCCCGCGATCACCGTTAGTGCGTCCGAGGCCGTCGTGCAATACGCCTTGGTGACTCGAAGGAGAGCCTGTCTCTGAGAACGAGCCAGCATCTGTCTTGCCGTTTTGTTCATCAGGTCGCTCCAGCCCGCCGCCGCGTACGTGGTTATGGGTACAAAGAGCCCCCCGTACAAAAGACGGAGTGCGCGATGCCCCAGTCCCCAGTTCGCTTTGGCCACCTTCGCGAGACTGTTGAACAAACCTCTGCATTTCTCCGAAGTTGTCACGATATGCGTGTTCAACCGGAGTCCTTTCTCAAAATGTACTCCTAAGTACCGAATTGCTGGCTTCATTCTTATGCCTCTGCCGGAGATGCGGATGGTCGGTGGACGCGCTGCATCGAGCGATCCTTTGACCAAGAGCATCTCCGACTTTTCGGCTGAGAGTTCCAGCTTTCTCCTTCCGCACCACTCGGACATTGCCGTGGCGATCCCCTGGCCCTTCCTTCTCAGCTCCTCTCTCGAGTTGCCGGAAATCACGACCAGGACGTCGTCCGCATAGGCAACCGGTTCACATTCCAGCTCGTCGGATGTGAGAACCGCCAGCAGGTCATTGAAAATTAGGTTCCAAAAACTTGGACCCAATATCGAGCCCTGCGGGCAGCCTCTGGTAACGGGTTTCCGGACTGAGTCTTGTTTCCCCACGATCTGTACTGCCCTCTCCGAGAAGTAACTTTCCACTAGCCTGTATAGGTTTCGTGGGCAGTCCCTCCTCTTGAGTTCGTACAGGACATTTGGCCACCATACGTTGTCGAAAGCGCCCGAAATATCGAACGCTATCGCGATCACGTATTTTGCCTCCGCGAATTCCCTTTCCCTAAGAATACTACGAAATTTAACGATCGCCTCCTCCGTCGACCGTCCAGGTTTAAACCCGTATTGTCGGTCGGAGGTTAGGTCATGATCAAGAAAAATACTCGCGAGTCTGTTCGCCATCAGTCGTTCGAGCAGCTTCCCTACCATTGAAAGCAGGCAAACTGGCCGATACGACTTCGGGTTACTCCTATCCTTGTCCGGACCCTTGGGTATTGTAATGATCGTACCCACCTTCCAACGAGCTGGGAATACTCCCCATTCGAGGCATCCGTTACAGAGCCTGAGGAGCTCCTCGTGGAGACATCCCCAGGATTTCTGGATAACTTCCACCTCGATCCTGTCCGGCCCCGGACATTTACCTCTTCTGAGGCGCGTTACAGCGGCACTCAGGTCTTCCCACTGGAATGGGGGGCTGTCCTCCGTTGTTGGCTGGATTCGGACTTCCATGCGTGTCCTTGCTTGTTCTGGGGTGTCTGTCTCCATGTCGTCCTCCGGGACGAGCGCCGTCAACATCGCTTCCGCGGTTGATCTCCACGAGGTCGTATGACCCCCGTGTGGCAGTTTGATCGAGGAAGTGGCTTCCTCCCTCCTGAGTTTTCCCAGGGATGTTTTTGTTGCGACACCCCAGACCTCCTGGTTTCCTTGGCTGGTGACGAACTGGCGCCATGAGCGGTTCTTCTCGCTCGTCACCTTTTTCGTATAGGTTCTCCTGAACCGTCGGTATTCCTGTTTAAGTATCTCCCTCGTCGGGGGATCGTGTGTCCGTCGGAAGGGACAGATACTGTCATTCGCGTTCGTCATCAAGACAAAGACAGCGCAATCCAACGGATTCACCGTCGCGGTCACGTGACCGCAGTGTATCGCCTCCTCCGGACGATGGACGTTGTTGGTATCATTGGAAGTTCGGTGCCGCAGTGAGAAAGTGCCGCGATCCGTGCACTTCTAGGTCAGAAAACAGACGGGCTAATCGCTAGCGGCGGGCAGCGATTCCAGGTAGTCAATAAGCCGTCTCTTCGTGACAGGTTGCGACACGAAGACCAATTTCATGGTGGACACCGGGTCCGATCTCTGCGTGTTCCGCGTGAAAAGACACTGTATGTGCTTCACGTGGCTAACGGCTCGAAAATAGCGACGTACGGATACATCGCATTATGTTTAAATCTCGGCCTGCGACAAGAGTTCACGTGGCGATTCGTCGTCGCAAACGTCACGACCCCGATCATCGGAATCGATTTCTTGAGCTTCTACTATCTGCTCGTCGACTTACGTTCGAAAAGGCTCCTCGACGGGATCATGACCCTGACGACACGCGGACAGGTGTTTCTGAGCCGAACGGAAAGCATCCGGGACATATCGGGGATTCAAAATTCTATGCAGTTCTGGCCGAGTTTCCGGTCATCATGCATCCGTCGGGAGGTCATCGAATGGCGAAGCACTCTACACGACACCATATACGGACCACGGCAGGCCCACCGGTAGCGTGCAAACCGCGACGTCTTGCACCCGACAAATTAAAGATCGCGAAAGCCGAATTCGAGGCGATTGTGAAAGATGGTACAACACGAAGATCCGAGAGCTGTTGGTCGTCGGCCCTTCACCTCGCCCCGAAAAAAAGGCAACGAGTGGCGTTCGTGCAACGATTATCGTGCGTTAAACGCGAGAACAATTCCGGACAGATATCCTGTGCCGCACATTGAGGACTTTGCACAGCGTCTATCCGGTAAGGCTATTTTCTCGACAATAGACTTAGTATACGCGTACAATCAAATCTCAGTGAATCCGGACGATATACCGAAGACCGCGATCACAACCCCGTTCGGGTTATTCGAGTTCCCCTGGATGTCTTTCGGACTCCGCAACGCGGCGCAGACATTCCAGCGGTTCATGGATGAAGCAGTGCGCGGACTTGAGTGGTGTTACGTGTACATAGGCGATATCTTCGTAGCGTCCAGTTCCATCGAGGAGCATGAACGCCACATACGCGAACTATTTAGTCGCCTGAACGAATACGAGCTGCTCGTAAATAGTGATAAATGTGTTTTCGATGCACCGGAAGTGAAATTCCTGGGTTATTTGGTGTCCGCGCGGGGTACTCAATGCAGACTTTCCCATACTCAAAAACAGTGAAAGAACTGCGACAGTTTTTGGGCATGATGAATTGACCTTCGCGTTCGTGCAAACGTCGGAAAAACACACACTGCGCCAATTCCGGTGGTTAGATTTCATCGGACAATTTTCCACCGATGTTCGACACATGTCGGGGAAAGACAACGTAGTGGCCGACGCGTTGTCCCGGGTAGCGGAGATCTCGGAACGGCTCGACTACGCGAGACTTGCAGACGCGCAGCGCGAGGACGAAGAGCTTCACGCCTTGCTACGATCTAATTCGGCTCTTATGCTCAAGAGAATCGCGATTCCGGGAACAAACACTGCAATTTTTTGCGATACACCTTCGCCGCGGCCATATGTAACGCGACAATTTCGAAAGCAAGCGTTCGCGTCCTTGTATGATTTAGCACACCCTGGCGTCAAAGCGATCACGAGGCTCGTGGCAGAACGTTTCGTGTGGTCAGATATCCGAAAGGATTGCACATTCTAGACACAAGCGTGCATTCCGTTCCAGCGCGCGAAAGTTAGCAGACACGTGGCTACACCCGTCGCACAGTGATCCCAAATCCCGAAAAGTTGGCCAAATTATGAAGGAGTTCTTCAATTTAGCTAAAAATTTGTAGGTAGGGATTTTCGAGGACGCTGATTACGAATCAAAAGTCATAATTAGAAAAAACAAAGTGGCGCCTTCAATATAGTTCACATATATGCGAAAGAAATGTAGGAATTACCAGTTTCTATGCAGGGTGCTCGGCCATCCCTGGGAAAAATTTGAATGGGAGATTCCAGAGGCAAAATAAAACGGAAATCAAGAATACTAATTTGTTTATGGAGGCTTCGTTAAAAAGCTATTAACGTTTAAAATACCATCCGTACTAAATTTTTTTCTAGAAAGTGGGTAGGATTTCAGGGGTATGTGTATTCACCAAAAATAATTGTAAGTGAGCCCCGTAACCAAAAATAATTTTTTCAGAATGATTTGTGTTAAAATAGGTACGAGTATGTGCAAAGGTTGTGAAAAGACCTTGTCTCGTACCCTTTAACGTAGTTTGGTCCGGATCACGAGGGATTGGGAATATGGGGGAAAGTGAATGTACAGTTTATAATTATCTTTCGCCTAGTCCAATGGGCTGGCCGTTTATTAATAAGAAAAATTCAAAATTAAATAAACGTAAAAAAGGAAATTAACGAAAAAATTAACTTTATATTTATGATTTTTTAAAAATTGCAGGAAAAAAGCCCGAGCTGATGGCTCGGGGAAAAAAACCTGCACCGCCGTCGGCGCCTACGGCTCTCGTCTCGGTCTTCTGTAATCAAAAGAAATACCGAAATCCGGCGGTTAATACCTGACAACGCTCGGTGCGTTGTCTGACTCGCTTTAATCCACACGCTCCTTCTTCCGTTTACGGTGAATAGGAGCGGGATTCTTACACAGCGATACACAACTGTGTTAGTGGACTGTATTATTATTTCAACGTTTCAGATTTTGGAAACGTTGAATTGCAGATGGGGAAGACGAGATTCTAATCTCGATCTTCCCACTGCTGCAAGCTTGGTTTTTGCAGGAGAGGACAACAAGTGGAGGTTGTAAGGCTCCAAAGGTTGTCAACTCCGCGGTCCCTCGCCGTTCCCTGGTCCGTACGGGACCGGTGTGATGCAGAGCCTTAACTGCGCAGAAGCGACTGATTATTAAGGTTCTAACACCACGGTGCCCTTTGAACGTAGTTCTACGTCGAGTGTCCGTACCCACTGACGATCTGGAACCCACGCTCGAGCAGGTCGAAACTAGCCGAGATATTTACCCAGGGAATGCCAATAAGGCCCCTATCGGGTGTTATCCCAAACTTTTGTTTCGACCCTGGAAAACGACGAACCCAACCCAGGGATTTTGCAACGAAGGCTCCCTGTAGGTTGGGGTTCTGAACCGTGCAATAGCCAAGCAGAGAATCAAGAAATTCTCTCGGTTCTCAAACACGACCACTGATTTCAGCAATACGTGTTTGTCCGTCACAACGGTGGCGATAATCAAGCACTGTTTAAGTGCAATCTGATTATATTCAGCCACCGATGGCGGGTTGTGAAAATTACTCAAGTTATCGAGTAAATTTTCCCGTTCCTATGGTTCAGTTACCGCGGAAATCGAGATATTCTCACGAAACCGTAGGGTACGAAATTCGACTGGACGTGATTCTTTCGAATCCGCAGCAGTCTCTGTCTTGTACCGTTTCGGTTAAGTGGATCCACGATCGTATTAGACGAATCTAATTAATCGTATGTATCGATTCCGACAGATTGACGAGGTCGGCTCAGGAGATCCGCACTCGTCGAGAACCAGATAGCAAGTGTTCCCGAGACATACCTGCTTAACCGTGGCCACGAGGGAGGGGAAATTTTCATCTCGTGGCGCTGTCTGGTTTAAGCTGTCTGTCTCTTACTAATTTTGTATCCTCTCTGTAATTTTGGCGTATTAACACGTGTTCTCATGGAACCGTTACTAGGCCGATCGCGTGATTTGTATCGAAAGTAAGTTTGTAGTTTTTCTACACGGTATTGCTCGAAACATATTACGCCGCAGAGAAGGCTCTGGAATGTCGCGTAAACTGAGAATACCGTATAAGAAACTTTCTGCTTTTTCTATCGATCACGCGACGGTTTAACCGACTTTTCAAACAACGAATTAACGCGTTATTTAAACAATTTGAAATTTTTTAATTTAATTTTTTAATAATTTTTTAATGAAGTCTTAGTCAAGAAATTGATACTCTTGATTTTTGTCTTATTTTGACCTCTAAAATCTCTCATTCAAATTTTTCCTAGGGATGGCCGAACACCTTGTATACGTAACAAATCTAAATTTAAACGAAAGAAAGAGAAAAGGAAAGGTAATACCGCACAAATGTTTCATGTTTGTCATAAAGTAAGACAGGTATAAGACACAATTTACAGCTTGCAGTAGGGCCTTCATATTTTTTGACTCTTAGTATTTTTATATGACAAATGCGAAAAAATGTTTTAGTTAGGAATTCTCAAATTTTATTAATTGTTTTCGAAATAAATAATTTTTCATCTAATTAGTTTAATGCAGATTTATAGTCAATAATATTTAATAATAAAAAATTATTTATGCATTAGTTTCAAAATTTATTAAATCTAATAATATGTCCACCTAAATACATTATTTATTTTAAAAAATTTGTTGTATCTGCCACAGTTTCCAAGAAAAAATCGCATGAGTTAGTAACGCGGCCACCCTGCATTATTAAATAGGGTTGTACGATCAGACGGAATATGCAACTTTTTGCTTACTTGTTTGCGATTTATGCATAAAATTTTACATTCTATTTTCAATAATAAATGTACCGGGTTACAAACTTACTGAATAACAATTTTTGATATGTTAATACTCAGAAATGTTCTACTTACTTCCAGGAACAGCATTCATTTTGCAGAACTGAAATTGATGCCTTCTAAAAAAACTTGTGCACTTTTCACTTTACGGTATGTACTGACGCTTACGCACTCGACAAACGACTGTGTTAAAAAGCTGATGTTTCTAATGATGAGGTCCGGATAGAGGTACAGGAGGTTTCAGGGAAAATTATTGTGTGCGTCTGGTTTTCTTTTCGTCGGCCTTCAACGCCGACCTTTTATTACAAAAAATAATTGAAACAAAAAAAAACATCAGAAAACCAAAATAAAATATCAGAAATGAAATCCTTGTAAATTTGTTGCCTGCTTAGTCTGGGCTGGTCATCGAACTCGCCGGGTTGAGGTAGGCCAGGATTCCTATAATCAGAAGAACACGCCTATGTGTTAGACACACGTAAACACGTTATACGTATCTATGCCGCGCTTGTGTTCTCACGCTCCTGGCTTCGTTATTCGAACGTACAGGAGCGGAGAATTTCGCTTGCTCGTAATATACGAACTCGTTAGTGGACTGTATTTTCAATTTTGGCGTGGATGAAGAATTAATTTCTTATCTACGCTGTTTGTAGTCGATTACCTTGTGGACGGGGTTGCAAGTGGAGGTTGTAAGGCTCCAAATGCACTTTTCCCGTGGGTCTGTCCACTGAGTCTATGCGTCGAAACGCAGTGCAGTGCAATAGCCCAACCGTCGAATTGCGGCTGCTCTTGGCTGCTTCAACAGACGTCTTATTGGTCAAGGGTTGCACTATGAAGCCCGATTGCACGTGGTTCACTGCACGTTGCACATCTATTCGTTGCACTTAGCAGTATTTGAACCACGTGGGGGCCTGACCCACGATTCCGTTACTCCTCCGCACAGGTGCTCCTCTAAACGTTACACTGGCGGAATCCGTAGGAGTAAGGACTCGAAGACCGAAAAAGTCAGGCGTTCTTATTGGATGCCGACCCGACTACAGTGGACCCACCTGGATCATTCACCACGTAGATGCCTCCCTTAGGTGTCTCCTCAAACCTGGCGGTAATCACAAGAAAATTGAAACGTAATTTTGCCAACTTTCTTATGTCTCAATCGTTTATACGATCGAGACGACCGCTCAATTCTGCACGAAGGGATCGAACACCTTACTGATGTATGTTCTCGATCACTCCACAGAATATCCAACACCCTACTGGTGTATTTTCTCGATCTCCTGTCGCAGAACTGATCTCGTGGAATCTCGATTTGGGAAATCCCATATAAAATTCCGGGGCGTACTTAACCGAATCTAAACCGATCCGTTTGTCAAGGTAAAGGCGGATTATTTCCACACTTTTCTCGTGTTTTATCGAATTCTCAGCTGTGCGAGGTCAATCAGTGGACTTGCACCAGACTGAACATCTACTCTTTACACCCTTCAAATACAGGCAGAATCGTTCTGAATATTAAACAATTAGAACTTTCCTTTTGTAAATCTTTCCGTTCGAGTGTAATCGGGAGCCGACCTGCTCTAGTTGGAAGTCTACGTAGGAATGCGCGGATTGACAGCCGAAGACGCGGCCACGTTACTCTAATTAGTCGTTACGCCGCGCTGTCTAAATTTCGGTAGTCTTTCTCCGTCTAATTCTTAGCGCACTACTCTCTCACAGTACTGACGTCATCAACACCGTTAGCACACTCGAATCGAAGGTAATGAGCCGTTACCGATGCCACAGAAACAAGTAATAACCGCGTTTTTATATCACTGCTCGCTGTACAAATTCTCTTAGAGATAATCTCCCGATTATTGTATGCTAACAGGTTTAACGGTAATTGTGGCCAAGGACAATCGCTCGGCATTATGCAATCTTTAAACAGACTGACTAATGAAACCAAAGTTTGGATCACAATTGCTATCCAGGTATAAAAATATGACTCATTTCATTTTCTCTACCCTAAAGAGACATCATTAAACTAACGATTCCGACAGGTGAAACCTTCATAGCGAAAAATTATTTCTTGTGGTTTTGACCACGATTTTGCGATTTGGGGCCATTGTGCGCGTCATGGAGAACACTCACGACGCGTTACTCCAATAAGCGACTACTCATCACTTCTCAGCTGGACAAACTCAGCAACTTAACACCAGTGTCGCCCCGAAACGCAACATTGCTCAACGCCCTCTCAGCAATAACCTCAGACGTTACCAGCTCCCTTAACTCATTGAGGGTCAAGGAGTTAGGGGACGCAATGCTGGTGCATTGCATGGTCCAAAATCTGGACAGGCATTCGTAGCTGCGAGAGTGAGGGTCCTGGAAGGGATGGATTCAGCTCCTACTCTCAAGGCACAGCCTATGACGGCCAAATCAACAAGCAAGGCCACCGCTCACTCCATGGTCCATGCTGCATAGGCCATCGGCACTGCAGCATGGACCATCTCAAGCCGATGGAATAGTCGGTGCAGTCGTCGCCTCTCACAGCCGCTCATGCTCAAACTCAAGTTCGAACCACGCTTATCCATCGCTCACACTGCTGGCAACAGCAGTCGCTCACGTCATCTCACCGGTAGCTAAACATCGAGTAAGAGTATTAATATATTCTGGGTCAGAGGTCTCCTTTGTGAAGGAAGATCTCGTCAGTCAGCTCAATCCCCACCGCTCACACTCGTCAACTTCCATTAGCGGACTTGGCGGCAAAGAATTAACAACCACACGAGGCATTGTGTCATTAACGTTGCGCTCCAACCACAGCAATGCATTAGTGAGACTAAAGGCTCACATACTTCCAACATTGTCGAGTATCCTGCCATCATTCAACATGAATGTAGGATTCTCGAGGAAAGGGAAGGTTTAAATTCCACTAACGCGTTGATGGATATATATATTATATTTAAACTAATATTACATTTTCTGCTCCGTAGGAACTATGTATAACGCTGAACGCGACTCCGCAACTAACTCGCCCGCTGAACATTCACGCTTTAAGTATTTGTCCATCCCCTTGCATTCATCTCACTTGCACTCTGTCTTTTGGATCCATGGGTTACATTCATACAGACATTTATACTTTCCTATCGCTCAGTTCTAAACACTCTTCATTCACGCCTTCTCAGTCACTCGAGTTTTCCAAACATACCGGCGCCGGTCTGTCGCAACATGACCCGGTCGCTCGCACGCACGCACACCGGGCCACTCACCCCACATGAATGATCAAGATTGGCCTCATTTCAAGAATCTCAAACTCGCAGACCCAAACTTTTGTATCATCAAGCCCAATCTCATCAAGGGCTTACCATTAACGCCTATCGCCCAACTCTCAATCTTTGGCTGGTTAATTATGGGACCAGAGGGCTCATCATCAGTTCGAGCTCTCATATCTCACCATGTGTCAACTCAAGAAGAAGAATCATTGCAACATCTTTTGATGAAATTCTGGACACAGGAAGAGGTTCCAATCGCCACTCAATCTCAACGCACACCTGAAGAACAAGAATGTGAGGATCACTTCAAAACAACTTGTTCACGTGATCCAGATGGGTGATACATTGTGCGCATCCCATTGAAATTGAATGCAAGGAAATTCATACAGCACCGCTCAAGCTTGTTTAAATCGAACACTCCGCAAGCTCAAGAGGCATGAGGAAGATCTTCACCTCTATCAAGAATTCACGAAATAATACGAGAATCTGCACCACATGGTAAGAGCGTCATCAAGCTTATCCAAAATCTCAACAATATTCTATCTGCCTCATCATGGTGTCTTGAAACCAGACCACGACCACGAAGCTGAGAGTTGTCTTCAATGGGTCAAGTCCAACAACATCAGGATATTCTCTTGACATCATGCATACAGGTGAAAATATATTACTCAATATCGCTGACGTGCTCTTGTGGATTCGTCAGCATAGATTCATCTTCTCAACCGATATAACGAAAATGTATCGGCAAATAAAAGTCCATGAAGACAACTGGGATCTGCAGAGAATATTATGGATTGATAAGGACCTGAACGAAACACATTACCAGCTCACGACTGTCACCTACGGCACAAAGGTTGCACCATACCTAGCAGTCAGAACACTGCTGCAATTGGCTGAAGACAAAGGTCATCGTTATCCTCTGGCCGTACCATCCATCACTCATGCCAGATACGTCGCTGACATCTTCGGAGGATCAAAATCACTAGAAGACCTCAAGAAAATCGCTCATCAACTGCAAGAATTGTGCAATGCGGACGGTTTTCCACTTGCTAAGTGGCACTCAAACTGCCCCGCTCTACTTCAAGTCGTCTCTCCAGAGGTCCTTTCTCAAGAATCAACACTTTCATTAGACGACTGCAAAACCAAAATACTCGGAATGTAATGGAATTGTCTCACAAATGCATTCACATTTTCATCGAAGGAGGACTCATTCTCACCCCCAACCAAGATAAGTAAACGCCTCATATTATCTCAAGTAGCACAGATATTTGATCCACTTGGCTTTCTTTCACCGGTTATAATTCGTTGTAATATTCTGTCGTAAGAATTATGCTACGTAAACTCAACTGGGATGATCCACTACTATCCCACATCGCAGAACAATGGCTCACCCTCAAAGAAGATCTCACAAGTCTGGCCAGACTCCCAATTCCACGCTGGTTCAACACCTATCAAAATTCAGTGGTGGAACTACACGGCTTCTCTGATGCATCTCAGCATCACGGTCTTCTCACCGTCCACAAATCTCAAGGTGACGTCACAAGTGTGCTCCATGACGAAGGTAGCACCTCTCAAACGGCGCACTATCCCGAAACTGGAGCTGACAGTAGCTCTGATGCTAGCAAGGCTGGTAAACTATGTTCAAGCGAAACTCAAGCTCAACATTGCTACAACTCACCTGTGGACGGATTCTCAAGTCACTCTCATATGGATCAAATTTCATGCATCACACTGGAAGGATTACGTAAGAAACAGAGTATCGGCGATACAAGAACCCGCACCTGAGGCACATTGGGGGCATGTGTCTGGTATATCGAATCCAGCTGACTGCGCATCCAGAGGCCTTTCAACTGCTCAGCTTGAACATCAACAACTATGGTGGACGGGACCACCATGGCTTTCTCAACCTCATGACTGATGGCCATCACAACCAAAGCTCAAGGACGCCTCATGTGTACTAGAAGCGCGTCCAATATCCCTACGGCCCTCATCTCACAGAAGATCGAGTATCACTAGGACCTCATCTACAGATATTTGACACTCAAAAAATTGGTCACTATCACTGCTATTTGTTTCAGATTTATAGCAAAGTTAAAAAGGGCCGATTGTTCATCAGCCTGCATCTCACACTCACCGAGGAACTTGGAGGAAGCGTAGAATTTCTGGGTCAAGGCGAGTCAAACGATCTTCTTTCCTCATGAACAGAAGACACTCATTTCTAACTCGGCGCTGCCTTCTTCTCATGTCTTCAATCGCCTGACTGCCTTTATTCATGAAAGGGGGATCATCAGAGTCGGTGGATGATTGAAAAATTCCCAACTCAACTACGAAGGTAAACATCCTGCAATATTACCTCGCCACTCACGTTTGTCTGAATTAATTATAGATCACGCCCACAAACAAACCCTTCATGGTGGGACTCAACTGACGCTCGCTCATATTCGACAAACTTATTGAATTATTGGAGGAAGAGCTCCAGTGAAATCTCACATCTTGCGTTGTGTAGCGTGTGCTCGACAGAGGGGGATCCGTGCCCATCAACTGATGGGCCAACTGCCTCTTTCTCGAGTCACTCCGTCAATGCCATTCACATTTACCGGCATAGACTATGATGGTCCACTCACCCACAAAACTTGGAAAGGTCGAGGCGCCAAAACTTCTAAAGGATGGATCTGCGTCTTCGTATGTCTCACCACATCAGCTGTTCATCTGGAGTTGGTGTCAGATTATACAACAGAAGGCTTAATCGTTACATACATGCGATTTACATCTTGAAGAGGAATTCCAGAGAGGATTTACTCTGACTGTGGCACTAATTTCATCGGAGCAGATTCATGTCTCGAGGCAATGTTCACTCACGGTTCTAAAGAACATTCTCACCTTGCTCATTTATTTGTCAATGATTGGACAGATTGGTGCTTCATCCCACCGGCAGCACCACACACGGGTGGAAAATGGGAAGCAGTCGTGAAGTCCATTAAGTTTCATCTGTACCGTGAGTGATACCCTCCTCACTTTAGAGGAGTACAGCACGCTTCTGACCTACGTGGAAGCCATTCTCAACTTACGCCCCCTTGAGCCACTCAGCGATGATCCTGAAGACGTATCAACGTTCACACCTGCCCATTTTCTCATTGGCACTGCTCTTTCAACATTGTCTGAACCTTCGCTGAAGGAGGTCTCACTCACACCAAGGGCAAGATGGTAACTCATTCAACAACGAGTTCAACGCTTTTGGTCCCAATGGTCGGCTCATTACCTGCAATAGCAGCAATCCATCTCAAAATGACATCACCCATCCAATGCCATCAAGGTTGGATCATTGGTGCTCATCACGGACGAGAGATTTCCACCTTGCAAGTGGCCACTTGCAAGAGTTCACCAACTCCATCCTGGGAAGGATGGACTCACCCGAGTGGCCACCCTGAAGACAGCTACCACTACATTCACCAAATCAACAGCGAAACTAGCCATCCTGCCAACGCTAGAATCATCAGCCACAAGTGGCTGATGGCAGGGGGAATGTTCAGGAATTAGCTCATGTTTTGGCCACCACAAGCCTCATTAGCAGTACCTCTCGGGCACACTTTATGCACGAGAAGGATAGCTGGCCCCGCTCACTGCGCAGTGCGCCATATGCCGATTTTGGGCATCTGCACATGATTGACAAACACGCGGATCGATCCCTGTAACTGCCAGTCGAAACCTCGTGGCGGCTAAGACTGCAGCCATCTTCCCAGTCTTGTTCAGACCTCATCGGCAACGTGACGCTTGTGTGATCAAGTCTAAGTTCTTTTCTTTGTGCGGTTATCATTTTATTCGTACTTTATGTAATTCACTCACACTCTTTAATTCACACTCAAACTCAAAAGTCCCTTGCAATTAATATAATTGCTAGGCCGTTATGTATTTGCTCAATACATAATATAGTTTTTCTCAACTCTCACACTTTGCTAGAAATGGCGATCAATAATATCGTCATTTCCTTAAAGACCTCACAATTACCACTCATTTTTTTTCATTCATCTGTATTTGAACCATTGTTGATAAATATGGATTAAAGACCTTGTTAACCAGTTTTGCAGCAGGTTCATTTTTCGCGAACCCTTCCGCTTAACTGGCATTTTTATCAATACAGTCCACGATCTCAAACACTATTCATTATAGTTTCTGTTTGCTTTAAAGACTGTATGGAGTTATTGAAGTTCTTTATTGTACTCGTAACGACTTGTATTTGAGATTTTAGAAGAACTTGAGTTTGTCTATTATCATTTAAAAGAGATTTAATGCTTTCGGTATAATATTGAGTGTCATTCGCGTCCGGCGTTCCTATTAACCAGTTTAATATGTAAGAAGCCCCGTTGATTAATCCGCGTCGCTTGCGATTCTCACGACTAGTTTCGGTTAAGACATTGAGTATTTCTGCCTTATTTTCTATATTCTCTAATTCATTCCGAATAGATTCAAGGATCTGCTCACATTGAAAATGTTCACTATTGCTATTTTCAGTTCGGTTTAACATTAAATTACAAAGTTTTTGTGATCTTGTCAAATAGTTTTCCAAGAGAACTTTAAGTTGCGACAGGTAGGTTATATTAACATGCATTACAAGATGTAGTTCCGTGTTGGAAATTTTTGTCTCTAGTCAGAGAGAGAACAATTGACATAGGATGTAGCGGAAATAAGGCTAGGGATCAAGAGTATTAGTATTGTTATTTCTTTAATCTGGAACATAATGTTTAAGTAAATTTGTATGATATTTGATTCTTTTCTTTCCTACTAGAATTTCTATTGTTTTGTTAGGGAAAACATTGGCAATTTTGTAAGGACCCTTAAAATTAGGTGAAAGTTTTTTGTTTAACACTGGTTTGATTTGTTTTTGGTAAATACATACAAGATCATTGACTTTGGTTACATTTTTTATCGTAATATTCTTTACTTTTGTTTTTTAAATTAATTAAATTTCCCTTGACTAATTTAAATGAGATATTTAATTTATTCTTTAAAGAGGATACATAATCGTTGTAGGTATATTTGAATTCGGGTTCTTGTATAATAGAAGTAGGTATGTTAGCGTCAAAATGCTTTTGAAGCTAAGACATGTGTCGGGGTCGAACGAGAGGATAGCCGATGCAGCTAGCATCGGTGACACGTGTCAGGGTCAATGCATTTGGGGCTTTGGCCTGACTCTCAAGAGTATGGTAGGTATCGATACCGGAACCATAAGTCTGTCATCAGACTTGGGCCCGACGTAGTTGATACTCGAGGCACGACGAATTCTAGGAGTCGCAGATGTTTTGTTTATGGGTCGGCGATAGAGAGCTCGATCGCCGATCATCAAAGGTACCGTGTGCGTGGCCGATGGACCGAAGTCATGGTGTTACACGGCACGTGGAAAGTGATAAGGGTTTTCTAGAAGGATCTGGCCACGTAGTGGGGAAGGCTTTGCCTTTTGGTAAGAGGACTGTGATGAACCCCACGGCACTTATCCCAGAACCATCGAAGGTAAAACTTCTAACATCAGAAGTGGGATAAAAGACCGCGAAGTTGGAACGCATATTAGCCGTTGTATTCTTTGATCGCTCGAATTCGAAAGAATGAATAGTGAACAAGATGAAGTCGTCGAGCCGACTTTGGAAAATTTGTTCCGTCGGTTTTTGGAAACGGTCGCGAACGGGTCGGTAGTTTCCTCGGCGCCTCCGACGCCCAATTGTTTCGTCGAGGCAGTACCCGATTTCAGTGGTACTGATATCGGTGAGGACGCGTATAAGTGGTGTGACTTAATTGAGGCAATAACCGATAAACTCTCAGCTACTCAACGATTGAGTCTAGCTACCCATGCTTTAGCTGGGCCCGCGAAAAAGTGGTATAGGGAATGGGAAGGCAATCCACGAACGTGGCAAAAATTTCGTGAGGATCTTTGCTCCATGTTCGTGTCCGAGGATCGCCTTTGTGAACGTTTGACGCGTGCCGTTTCGTATATGAGTGATTCGGCGAGTTCGTATACTGAATACGCGCGTACTAAATTAAAATATTATGGACAAACGCAAATAGCATTTAAGCCGCATGAACTAATTAGTTTAGTTATTGGTCATGTGAAGGACGCAAGTGTGCGACAATCCTTGATGAATGCCCGTTACACCTCTATTGCTGATTTGATTAGCGGGATGGGAAATTTTGTTGTGAAAGTGCCGAGAAAAGACACTGAACGTGATCGCGATCTAATACGCGATCGTGGAGGACAAGTGCGCGAGTACAAAGGACACTCGAGTGATCGTGTAGTATCGGCGCGACCGCGAAATTTTTTCCGAAAGCATTGTTACGAGTGTAACGAAACGGGACACATAGAAAGGGAGTGCCCAAAGAAAAGAAAAAACATTCAGGAGCCGTCTCGGGAAACGGCCAAAAGGTTCCCGACTGGTCCTGTGTGTTCCTTCTGTCTCAAGCGAGGGCACGAGGAGAGCCAGTGTTGGGCGAAACAGCGTGCGATGCGAGATGACCCGTCTCGGAAAAAAGCGAACGCTGACTCGAAAAAATTAGAGGCGAATGCTGCATGCATTAAAGAACTGGGACTGACCCCCATATTGTTCCGCGATCTGTTGGTGCAGTCTTTATTAGATTCAGGCGCGGATTGCTCTATGGTTCGCGAGAAGATCGCGAAGCAGGCAAATTGCAAAATTTTGCTGCATTTTACAAGTGTACGTGGTCTCGGAGGGGGCCTTGTGTCTGTCGTCAGCCGTACTGCTGTAACCATTCAGACCGAAGACGCAGCAGCTGAGATTGATTTTCTGGTGGTGCCTGACTCAGCTATGGTGTATGATGTCATCATCGGGGAGGACATCCTAAATTATAAAAACTTCTGTGTGAAGAAGGTCAACGGGGAGAAGAGGTTGCTACACTTTCCGTCGGAACCGGTAGCTGAAGAAAAGAAGGAGCCTGTAAGGTGCAACATGATCGAGAACCTGCCACTTGAGATTAGTCAGCCCGTTGAGAGCCTGTTGTACAAGTATAAACAGATGGTTGGGGAAGGGTATCAACTTCGAACCGTAAGTACCGGAGAATTAAAAATCACGTTGAAAGAGGACAAAACGGTGAGATACCAACCCTATCGTTTATCGTTGTCACAACGAACGGAAGTACGCAACATAATTGACGAATTGTTAAGAAACGGTATAATTCGCAAAAGTGTTTCGCCGTTCGCGAGTCCCATTATTTTAGTTTCCAAATCGAATGGCGATACTCGAATGTGTGTAGATTATCGCGGGTTGAACAAGATCACTATTAAAGACAGATATCCGTTGCCTTTAATAGACGACCAATTAGACCGATTGGGACTAGGACAATACTTTACCACGCTGGATATGGCTTCTGGGTTCCATCAGATACCAATAGCGGAGGACTCCATACAGAAAACTGCCTTTGTTACGCCGGACGGACAGTATGAGTATCTGCGAATGCCATTCGGGCTTGCTAACGCTCCTGCAGTTTTCCAGCGTGCGATAAATGCAGCCTTAGGACACCTTAGATTTACCATAGCGATCGTATATTTAGATGATATAATAATACCCTTAGCAACAGTAGAGGAAGGATTAAAGAATTTAGAATCCGTGTTGCACGTGTTAGAGGCTGCTGGGTTTTCTTTAAATGTAAAAAAGTGTAAATTTTTCCAGACTAAAATTGAGTATTGAGGCCGAGAAATATCCGCAGAAGGTATCTGTCCAGGGAAACGTAAAGTTAACGCGTTGTTAGAATCACTTATTCCTACAGACGTAAAGAAAGTTAGGCAGTTTATGGGCCTCGCGAGTTACTTTCGGAAATTTATTCCTGAGTTTGCAGTACGGACGGCATGTATAACCAAATTAACCAGAAATGATGTTCTATGGTCATGGGGTAATGAACAAAATGTAGCGCGGCAATATGTATTAGACCATCTTATATCTCTGCCATTATTAATAATTTTTGATCCGAGTAGAGAGACTGAACTGCACACAGACGCTAGCTCGATTGGTTATGGAGGGATTCTATTTCAGAAAATTGACAAGGAATTGCGTGTTGTTTCGTATTTCAGCCGCCGTACAACGAAAGAAGAATCAAAGTATCTGTTTAAATAGCTACGAGTATGTGCAAAGTTTATGAAAAGACCTTGTCTCGTACCCTAACGAAGTATAGTCCGGATCACGAGGGATTGGGAATATGGGGGAAAGTGAATGTACAGTTTATAATTTTCTTCCGTCTAGTCCAACGGAATGGCCCTTTATTAAAATGAAAAATTCAAAAAAATTAAATAAACGTAAAGGAAAATTAACAAAAAATTAACGAGAAAAACTACTGTTGGGCTTGAGCCGGCTTGCCTTTACGGCTCTCGCCTCGGTCTTCTGTAACAAAAAGAGACCGAAATCCGGCTCTGTTAATAAGGGACAACGCTCGTCGCGTTGTCGGACTCGCTTCAATCCACTCGCTCCTTACACCGTTTATTGTAAACAGGAGCGGGAATTTTCACCACAGCGATACGCAGACGGGTTCGTGGACTGTAAATTTTACGTTTCTGATTTTTGGAAACGTTCGATTGCAGTATGGGAAGGCGAGATTCTAATCTCGATTTTCCCTTGACTGCAGGGTTTGATTATTGCTGGAGTGAACAACAGACGGAGGTTGTAAGGCTCCGAATATTGTCTGTTCCGCGGCTCTTCACCGTCCCCTGGTCCGTACGGGACCGGTGTGATGCAGACCCTTAACTGCGCAGAAGCGACTGACTATTAAGGTGCTGACACCACGATGCCCTTTGAGCGTCGCTCTACGTCGAGTGTCCGTACACACTGACGATCCGGAAACCACGCTCGAGCAGGTCGAAAGCAGCTGAGATTTTTACCCAGGGAATGTGCCAATAAGGCCCCTATCGGGTGTTATTCCAAGCTCAGATTCGACCCTGGAAAACGACGATCCCAACCCAGGGAATTTGCAACAAAGGCGCCCTATAGGTTGGGTTTTTGAACCGTGCAATAGCCAAACAGAGAATCAAGAAATTCTCTCGGTTCTCGTACACGACCGTTGATTGCAGCAGTACGTGTTTTTCGTCACAACGGTGGCGATAATTAAGCACTATTTAAGTGTAAATTTGATTATGCTCAGCCACCGATGGCGGGTTGGAAAATTGCTCAAACTATCGAGAAAACTTTTCCGTTCCCAAATTGGTTCGTTCACCGCAGAAATCGAGTTATTCACACAAAACCGTAAGGTACGAAATTTGACTTGGCGTGATTCTTTCGAATCCGCAGCAGTCTTTATTTCGTTCCGTTTCGGTTCAGTGGATCGACGATCGTATTGACGAATCTAATTAATCGTATATATCGATCTCCGACGGATATACGAGGTCGGTTCAGAAGATCCGCACTCGTTGAGAACCAGGTAGCAAGTGTTCCCGAGATATACCTGCTTAACTGTGGCCACGAGAGAGGGGAAAATTTTCGTTTCGTGGCGCTGTCTGATCTAAGCTGTCTGTCTCTTATTAATTTTGTATCCTCTCTGTAATTTCGGCGTAGTAACACCTGTTCTCTGGGAACCGTTACTAGGCCGATCGCGTGATTTGTATCGAAAGTAAGTTTGCAGTTTTTCTACACGGTATTGCTCGAAACATATTACGCCGCAGAGAAGGCTCTGGAATGTCGCGTAAATTGAGAATAACCGTATAAGAAATGTCCTGCTTTTTCTATCGATCACGCGATGGTTTAACCGACGTTTTCAATCACCGAATTAACGCGTTATTTAAACAGTATCATTCATATGAACTAGAAACTTTGGCAGTTGTGAATGTCTTAAAGTACTTTCGAGTGTATCTTCTTGGAATTCATTTCAAAATGGTTACAGATTGTAATGCTTTAAAGGCGACGAAAGATAAAAAGAATATTTTATCTCGCATTGCTCGTTGGTGGGTATATTTACAAGATTTTGAATTTGATATAGAATACCGAAAGGGAAAGTGTATTGAGCATGTTGACTTTCTCAGTCGAAATTCACCTAAGCATCAACATGTAAATGTGTCGCGAATAGATAAAAATGTAATCTCCACGGATTCTTGGATGAGAATAGCACAAAAGAATGATGAGGAAACCCAAAATCTAATCAGTCGGGCTGAAGCGGGAGATGCAGTTAGTAGTGATTATTGTGTATCAAATAATATTTTATGTCGGAGAATATGTAGCGATAAGGGAAATATTTTATTAAGATTTTATGTTCCGAGAGGGTATCGTATTGCACTATTGCGGCTGTATCATGATGAAAACTCTCATGTGGGTTTTGAAAAAGTATATGAGTGTATTTCTCGTAAGTTTTGGTTTCCGCGAATGCGTTCATTTGTGATAAAATATGTAAAGCATTGCCTGATTTGTGTCGTCTCCAAGCGTCATGCTGGACCACAGGAAGGTTTGCTGCATTCTATACAAAAAAGACCTATACCATTTGACACAATACATTGTGATTGTGTTGGCCCCTTTGCGCAGACAAAAGATGGATATCAGCATGTCTTATTAATAATTGATGCGTTCACAAAATATTTACAACTAGTACCTTTAAGGTCATTGTGTGGTGCAGAGACATTTCAGGTTTTTAAAGAAAGATTAACGCTGTTTGGTAGACCGCGAGTTGTAGTGTTGGATAGGGGTACCAATTTTACTTTTAAACCATTGCAGTATTGGCTGAAAAAGCAGAATGTCGACGTACATTTAATTGCAACTGGGGCTCCGCGAGCTAATGGCTAAACTTAGCAAAATTCAAGAATCGCTAAATACTACTAAACAATCTTCCACCGAGTTTACGCCAAGCCGATTGCTGTTTGGTGTAGAGCGCAACGCGGATAGTGATTTGCATATTGAAGCCGAATTGCCGGATTTGGGTGAAAAGATAGATGTGGTGCGTGATCGGGAAATTGCTTCAGAGAGAATGTTAAGAAACGCTGAAAAGCAGAATAGTAATTTTAATAAGAAACGGCGGACCAATGTCGAATATAAAGTTCATGATACGGTTTTTATTAAACCAACTGCTACTCGCGGAGCAAAGTTAGACAAAAAATACATTGGTCCATTCGAAATTATTGAAGAGTTGCCGAATGATCGGTATAAAATTGTTGGTGAATCGGGGAGACCACAAATAGCTCCCAAGGATAAGTTGCGTCTATGGAATGGAGAATGGTGTGCCGACGAAAATTTTGTCGAGAGGGAAAAAGCTTTAGTTTTGTTAATTCTGAGTAAATATTTCTTTTGCAAAATTTTAGTTTCTTTATAGTCAGTTTTGAATAAATATTTCCTTTGTAAAAATTTGATTTTCTTTTTGTTCAAATTCAAGTTTCATTATTTTCCTCTATTCTTGTTTATTTTATTTGTTTATCTTTCATTTGTATGAAGTATTGCGAAGGAGATCGCGACATGAGGCAAGACTATAATATAGTTGGCTAACGAGACGCGTTGCGTCTACTAGCAAAGGAAACTGGCTATCGGGACGTGTTGCGTCTACTAGCAAAGGAAACTGGCTATCGGGACGTGTTGCGTCTACTAGCAAAGGAAACTGGCTATCGGGACGCGTTGTGATTACTAACAAAGGAAACTGGCTATTCGGACACGTTGCGTCTACTAGCAAAGGAAACTGGCTATTGGAACGCGTTGCGTTCGTTAGCAAACTAAAGTGAAGATAGGGTGCTTTACGTGGTAAAGAGTAGCAAACCCAACGTTAACTGTTTTGGTGAAAAATACGATTCATTGATGCTTCCCGAGAGCGAAGAAGCAGGTCAGAATTGGCCGTGTTAGCGTCAAAATGCTTTTGAAGCTAAGACACGTGTCGGGGTCGTACGGGAGGATGGCCGATGCAGTTAGGATCGATGACACGTGTCAGGGTCAATGCATTTGGGGCTTTGGCCTGTTGCGTATACCTGGTATCCCTGCACGGCAATGCTTGCCGGATACATAAATTCATCCCCTGCCCGTCAACCCCAGATCCCTATCATGTCCTTTTTGTATCACCTCTTTCGCATCAACCGGATACATAAATTTAGGAAAACTCCGTTTTCCTAAAAAGCACTCCAGAAGATATCGTACCCTTTTTCAGACGACACATCCTTTACATCTCAAACTCTCCCTTTTCTCAGAATACGCACCCTTACCTCACCAAAGGTGTTTTTTCCAGCCCTTCAATAGGAGCTCCACACAAGAACCGAACTACTCTTAGTCTTAACACCGTCAAGTGCGGGACATATTTGTATAACCGTTTGAATAAAATTCATAAGAAAACTTCAGTTTAGTCTTACGACATAATTTGGTGGTAGCGGAACGGGATACCATTTACGGATTCGAAACCAACAAGACATCTAGCTTCACTAGGTATCTTCCGAGGAAGAATTGTTGGGGTATTCCGAAAAAGAACCTGAGAGACACTCCGTCTATCACAAACCTGGATTGCAAGTGGAGCCAGTGGCGAGAGAGCAAAACTAATGTAAGTTTATCCACCACATCCGACGACCTGCTTCAACAAGATTTCGTAACTGCTCCCGGTAACAATATGTCTTGCACTCAATCCCCAACTCGACCAATACTTGGCGACGTAAATTTAACAATAAACGCGATAGCCGAAAAATTAATATTAGTAGCCGACAGACTAAAAACATTAGAAAGTAAGATAGATGGGAAAGAAAAATCGCAACAAAAATCAAACGCATACACTGACTTTCCCTCAACGTCAAAAGGACTAACTGGTGTTATCGATAGATATGAACAATGTCTACCATTAATACCGGATTTCGATGGAACTAATGCAGAACTATTCATTTCGACACTCGTAAGAGTATCAGCAATGTTGGTACCACAGCAACACCCACTCTTGGGGATGGCAATAATCTCTCAGAAACTAAAGGGAAGGGTTGCAGCCTCCATAAGACCAGATACAGTGGACACCATCCCGAGACTCATCGAGAAAATCCGATTCCTCTATGGCCGAACGATGGATCCAGCATCATTGAAAACAAAGCGTGATGCATGCAGGTAAGGACCCCACGAAACCATCGACGAATTCATTCTGAGATTCTCGAGAATACAAGACGAAATAATCACAGCCATTAATTTCGAGCAAAAACTAAGGATGTACATGGACATCAAGGAAGTAATAGCAAATGAAGAAGCTATTCAGTGTTTCCGACGGAACATAAAAGCCGAAATATCGCAGTACCTATTTTCTCAGCAACTAGAAACGCTTAATCAAGCATTTGACGCTGCAAGAATGTTTGATGTTGAACTAGCATACATCGAATCCCAAACCTCGAATTGGGCTAGACATCAAGTGAAACCAAGGGACCGACCAATGGAGCCTAGGGGAAACTACAGCTCAAACTACCACAATAAGGAGTGCAACTTCTGTAAAAGGAAGGAACATGTGGAAGAGGAGTGTAGAACGAAGAAATGGAGACAACAACAATCAACCCTGCCAAGACAGCAGGGAAATTTTCTCCAAATTGAGCCTCACAACCTTCCATCAGGGCAACAGCCAGCATCCTCAACTGCAGAAGCACCGTGCCAACGCGAATGGACAACTCGCCGTTCGTACAATTAGATTTACCAGGTATCGCAAGTACTAAATTTTTAATAGACACCGTTGATTAAAGAAAAACAACTTCGGGATGACACGCTTTTACGGGGCGAACCGATTACACTCAGAGGTATCACGAACGATACGACAGAGACTTTGTATTCAGTAGCTATCTCATTTAACAACAAGTGTAATAAGTTCCAAGTAGTTAGTAACGATTCCCCGATATTACAGGACGGTATCTTAGACCCGGAATTCCTTTACGAACACGATTTCTCGCTAACAGCTAACGAATTTAGGATAGGAGACATTATACAACGTAGATATAATAGTAACGGCAAAAACAAAACGGTATTGGTTAACTTCATTTCATGTAACGGAGCAATTACGAAACTTAACGGACAGGGTCACGCAATTATTCCGGAATCTCTAAGAAACCAAATCGAATCAATCGAAGACTTTGATGAGAAACTGATTTACCAACTTACAACAGAACCTAAAAGTGGAAATAGAATTAACGCATTAAAAGAAAACACGCGTTTGAATCATCTAACTGAGGGTAAGGATCAAATTTGGGAAATCATTTCAGATTTTCACGAAATATTTTTATTACCGGACGATCCATTACCCAAATCCGCGATATTAGAACACGAAATTAAAACGACCGACGAAATTCCAATCCACACCAAACAATACCGATACCCACCGATTCACCAAGAGGAAATTAGAAAACAGGTTACAGACATGCTCGCGACGGGAATACTTCGGGATTCAGATAGTCCATATAACAGTCCCCTCTGGATTGTACCTAAACAGGTTGACGCTAGTGGGAAACAAAAATGGAGATTAGTTATCGACTATTGGAAACTTAACGAAAAGACTATTCAGGACGCATACCCGATACCTAATATAGATGAAATAATAGATAGGCTAGGTAACGCAAAATACTTTTCCGCGTTCGACTTAGCTTCAGGGTTTCATCAGATAGGTGTAAAAGACAAAGACATTCCAAAGACCGCCTTCTCAACCAATGACGGACACTACGAATACGTTAGAATGCCATTCGGCTTAAAAAACGCCCCTCCGACCTTTCAAAGAATGATGAATCACGGATTGCAGGGACTAATAGGAAACAGTTGCTTCGTCTATATTGATGATATAATCGTTTACGGACGCACGTTAGAGGAACATAATAAAAATTTAAAAACATTATTCGAACGACTCAGACAATGCGGACTGAAACTACAACCAGACAAATGTGAGTATTTGAAACCGGAATTAGAATACTTAGAACACGTCATATCAGCCGACGGAGTGTCCCCTAATCCAAAACGCATTGACAAAATAAAAACATATCCGGTACCCAAAAACGCGAAAGAAATAAAACAATTTTTGGGGCTTTGCGGGTATTACCGTAAATTCATTAGGGACTTCTCGAAGATAGCGAAACCGCTTAATAGTTTACTAACCAAAAATAAGGAATTTGATTGGACTAGGGAACAACAAACGAGTTTCGAAAATTTACGCGATTCTTTAACGACGCAACCGGTGTTACAATATCCTGATTGGGTACAACCATTCGTGTTAACGACCGATGCAAGTAATTACGCTTTAGGCGCCGTGCTCTCGCAGGGAAAAATCGGTAAAGACAGGCCACTCGCATATGCATCTCGTACGTTAAATTCAGCCGAAACTCGTTACTCGACGACTGAGAAGGAGTTACTAGCGATAGTCTGGGCAACCAAGCACTTCACTATAGTAACGGATCACCGACCTCTGGTTTGGTTAATGAACGTAAAAGATCCTAATTCTCGCTTAATGCGCTGGAGATTAAAACTGTTAGAGTACAATTACGAAATCGTGTACAAACAGGGAAAAATCAATATGAACGCTGATGCCTTATCTCGCGTCAGAATTCGAGTAATTGAAGACGGTCTAAGTCGCGAATTAGAGAATTATATCACACTTTACTCATCGGGCAACCGCCAGACCAGCGTGGAAGATGAAAAATTTATTGAAGAACTAGTGAAACCTCAAGAACCAAACGAAGACCATCCCCCTCCCATCCTTCAACCACTTCCGCTCATCGAACACCGGTCTGATCCAATTATATCTAACGAATCACACGTTCCTACAGTACGATCCGAAGTAAAAATCACCCAAGGATTCCTAAAAGAATTCCCGACCATAATCTATACAGAAACCCCACCTGAAGTAATTAATAGGGACACGACTTACTTATCTCCGCACGAGACAGACAAATTCAAGTTAGAAGCAATAAATAGAATCCTAGGGCAGAGAGATAAGATTAACATAATTCAAGATAGGGATAATAACACAGGACTAATATTACTATGCTCTCGAGTAGGAAAACACGTAGAAATATTTGTATCAAGGCCCGTACCGCTGAACAAGCGTGAAATAATACGACTAGCACACGATTCTATTTTTGGCGGGCATTACGCGCTCGACAAAACTTTACAGAAAATACGAAAACAATATGAATGGCCGAATATCACACGAAACGTAAAAAGTTACATAGAAAACTGCGAGACTTGTCAAAGAAATAAGGACACGAAACGACAAACGTACGTGCAACAAGCGATTGACGTACCCTTCAAAACCGACACATAAAATATCTTTAGATTTAATTGGACCCTTGGACGAAACCACTCGAGGAAACAAATATATCCTCGTAATTCAAGACTACCTGACCCAATACGTGATGTGCGAACCTTTAATCGACAAATCTACGGCAGCAATTATACAGGCAGTCTGGGTTTCTTGGTTAAGAATATTTGGAAAACCACGGGAAATACTGACGGATAACGCTAAAGAATTCTTATCTAAAGAATTTTCCGACTTTTGCGACATTATGAAGACCAGACATACGTTGATTTCCATATACCACCCGCAGTCTAACGGAAAAAATGAGAGATCCCATACCATATTAAAAGAATATATACGACACTACCAAACCGAAACTGACCCATGGGATCTAGTACTACCAAAAGCTATGCTAAACTACAACTGCACCACTAATCGCACTACAGGATATACGCCCTTCGAATTACAACTAGGTTACGAACCAAACAGCATATTTGATGAACCAGGCGAGTACCTGACAATACTAGAACGGACGGAGAACTTGAAAATCGAACACGAAAACAAAATACTAGAAATTCGTGATAAACTATTATCCACGCAACCCAGCACATCCTACTCACAACTCGAGACCATTTCAAGGGGGGATAAAGTCCTAACTAGAAATTATACCGCGAAACCGTTTGACGAAAAATGGAAGGGTCCATTCGAAGTTCTAAAGAATCTAAACAATCACTCAATAGTTGTAGACGAAAAAGGTAAATCAGTTACTCACCATAGGACAAAAGTGAAGTTGTTTAAAAATAACTCTAATAATCTTCCAGATGATGAGAATTGACTCTGAGTTTTTACTGGGTTCGCTCTTTCTAATAATTTTGATCCCGTCAACGGCGATACCTGGACCATCGAACACCACTTCCGACAATAAATACACAATAACGCCATTAAGCGACCAAGAAACCATATTCTTGGAATATTTTGACAAGGTTAGGTTGTATCACGAACAATGGAAAATAGTGGTAGGATACGATTTCACACAGGTTGAGAATGACCTAGCTAGCATCGAAGAATTGTATAAAAGCATCCTCTCGAATCTGTGCATAAAGAATATAAACTTGCACAGATTTGATTGTTCTTCGCGTAAGAGAATCGTGCATAGATTAGAGGATTTCAACGCCATTCGTGGAGAGCTTCGGAACGCGTTTTACACGGCCGGCATAAAAGGCAGCTCCTCGCGTGGTCGTCGTGGAATCTTCGATTTCATCGGCGTAATCAGTAAAACGCTTTTCGGGACACTAGATGAGACGGACGTCCAATATTACAACCACGAACTAGGTCGACTGTATTCCGATCAAAAGTCCATAATTCATCTCGTGCGTAACCAAACAAGCATCATACTGAACGCGATGAAGACGAACGCAATTTTCTTAAATAAAACGCACACTCAAATATCGCAAATAAACGAACAATTTAACAAGCTCGTAGACCTGTCGAAGCAAAACGAGATGAATATACAAATAGACGCGCTAATATTAGACTTAGAACTAAATATAAATGAAGTTAGAGAACAGATTAGGAAAATAGAAGACCTAGTGTTCGATGCAAGACATGGCGTAGTAAAACCGTACATTTTGACACCCGAACAACTATTTCATATTCTAAGGGAACACGAACACGTAGACAATTACCCTGTACCTTTGGATGAAACCAATTACATTCCGTTAATAGATATCTGCGATGTGAACATAGCGATGAACGGCAAACGGGCCTTACTAGAAGTAAGAATTCCTCTTCTCGAAGACCAGGTGTTCGACCTAGTCAAGGTAATCTCGTTGCCAACTCACGGATGGATTTTTCATTCGATTTTAAATACCCGACAGAATCTAGTGCTATTAGACCCTATGTTTAAATATCGCGTTAATTGACGGATTTGAGAACCGTTTAGAGAAATATTCAAGTTAACGTGAATTATAACTGAGAACCATAAATTCCTCGTACGGTATTGTTTTTCGTGTACGCGACATTCCAGAGACTCTCTGATGCGTAGTTCGGTACACGGAACGATACAGGTTAGAAAAACCATACGCGAGTGTTGGTTGCTCTCAGTCACGTGATCGACCCAATATATTTACTTGGGATCGATCGTCGAAGATCCATAAACAGAGAGGGTAGAGGAATATTGAAATTAAGAAGAGATAGACATTGAAGAGCAGGGATAGCGCCGCGAGGTGGTGATTACCCCTCTCGTGGCTGCGACTGCGGATGTCTGTTCGCTTCTTAGCTTCGAGACTCGAAAGCGAGTCAAATCTCCGAATATAGGTTCTGAGAACACTCGAACCTTTCGTTGAGAAGTTTAAATTATTGCTCAAGATTAACTAAATCGGTGAGGCATTTTATCAGCCCCGATTATTGACTGTACAATCTCGCCAAATAGCACGTGACGCTCGAGTTACGTGGTCGTGTGAGGGAATTGATAAACTTCGGTTCCCGCTTGGCGAGATTATTAATAAAATTTAAAAGACTGTGGGTTTTCGTCCAACTTTCATGTGACGTTTGTGCTACGCGGTCATGAAAGGGGAATCGAGATAAGAATCGTTTCCCGTGTGTCGAAACTCCAGTCTCAGCAAGGGCTACGGCCCGATCAGTACTGACGACTCCACGGACTGCTGCATTTGACGCGGTCGTGCGAGGCTGGCATTATCACGGACTGCTGCATTTGACGCGGTCGTGAGGCTGACTTTCCAACGTCTCGCTGTAACCAGCGGTCGTCGGAAGTCCAGTTTCGGCCAGTGGCTACGGCCAACTCACTACTGATTTCTCCACGGACTGCTGCATTTGACGCGGTCGTGTGAGGCTGATTAATCTTCACGTGACGTTTGAGTTTCGCGGTCGTGTAAGAATTTGTCGTACGGACTGCTGCATTTGACGCGGTCGTGCGACAAGTTGAATTGTCCGCACGGTTTTGTATATCACCCCTAGGGTGGTCTCTGACCGATACCCTACGTGGGCTCACCGTTTCTCAGGTCGGGGCTAAGAAATTCCGGACTTCTTAGCTCAACCTGCTCGAGCAACGCTCCTTGACCGCCAGTGAGTACGTACCCTGTGCGTAGAGCAACGCATAATGAGCACCGTGGTGTATGCTCCTTTAAACGTAAGACGCTACGTGCGCCGTTAAGGGCTACACCACACCGCGTCTTGTACGCAGGGAACGGTGAGAAACTGCGGTTTGGACAGCATTTGGAGCTTTACGACCTCCACCTGTTGTCCTTTCCTGCGGCATTCAACGATCGCTAAAAAGCGGAGAATTGAGAAATTAGATCTCTTCTTCCGCACAGGGATCGAACGTTCTCGATTTGTGAGAACGTTCACATATACAGTCCACTTATACATATCTCAATTCGTCGAGACGTGTCTGTAATCTCCGCTCTCGAGTGCGAACGGCACAGACAGGAGCGTGCGAGATAGAGCGAGACAGGCGACGCGACAAGCGTTAATAGGTATTTAAATCCAGCCTTGTCTTTCCTTGTTACAGAACAACACATCGCGAACTTGGCCAGGAGAAGCCGGCCCAGGTTTTTTTCCCCAGACGTCGGACCGACGTCTAGGCGGTTTTTTTCCGTTTTTTTTTCTTTTTTGATTAAAAATAAACGTTAATTTCTTGAGCAAATTCTAGTGCATCAATTTATTCAATACTTTTTCCCAGTGTCCTTTCCCTCGTAATCCGGACCACGTCAGACTAAAATAACCCCCCCCTTAGGGCGGTTAAGGTCTTTAAACACCCTATGAGAATGCGATTCGTCCCAACGACCGCGAACGAAATAGCAAAAGCAAAGAAACTCGGGACCGTCCAAATTATTAAGAGGAACACACCTGATTACTCTACTAGTATTAAAGACAATTGTGTAGGGATATGGTTACGTAATGTCAATTTAGAGAATTATCCCTCGTAATTTCGGTGCTCTCACAGGTTTTAATTTCACAATTTCTCTCAACGTCACGCTCGCATCCAACACTCTGAACCTGTCTTTTATCGTTCGCTTTCTTATATTTCGGTTCTCGCACTCGTTCATTGCCACACCGATTTCGGCCCTTTACACATCTCTCGCTCGCGCGTACGCTCTCACTCTCTCTCTCACTCTCGCTCTCGCGGTCGCTTGCCTTTCGGCAGTGTTTATCTTCGCGATTCTTTCATCACCCACACTGTCACCCACACTCGGCCGTCCTGCAGCGATGTCTGGCCTCAGACATTTTCCGCGTTTTCTTCGTCGCTTCGGTCGGAGCCTGAGTCGTGGACCCAAACTTTCATGTACTCTGCTGCTGTGCTGGTTTCTCCCGGGCCTTCGTGATCGCCTACCCTCTCTACAATATATCGTTCATTTCGCAGCACTCTCGTTACACGATACGGACCGTAATACTTTGCCGATAACTTTGCCCCCGGCCCTTGCTGAGTCCTCTTAATCGCCACTAAGTCACCGATTACATAATTCCTCGCAGTTTTTCGACGCTTATTAAAACTATTTCTATTCTCCTGTTGCATTTCCGCGATCTTTTCCCTAGCGCAATCCCGTAACTCACATCTGTCTTCGTCGAACAGGGTGACCCACTCACGTTCTAGGAGTTCTCTCAGAGGTAAGTCATTCCGCAGCCGCATATTAACCCCGAACATTACCCAAAACGGAGTCATCCCTGTGCTTCGACTAGCCGTAGCGTTTAAAAACTTCTGACAACAGTCGAGATGTTTGTACCATTCGTCCGGGCGAGAAGCTGCGAGTTTTGTTAGGATGGGTATTAGGATCCGGTTTATCCTCTCTACTTGCCCATTACTCCGCGGCATTCCGGTGGTGATTGTTATATGTTCTATTCCCTCTGTTGCGCAATAATTTCTGAATTCCCCGGAGGTAAAGGCCGTACCGCGATCGGATATAATGCGACGCGGGTTCCCGAAGATTGCGGACTGCTTTCTAAGTCTATCTATTACCTCGGCGGACGTGGTGCTTTTGGTCGCATACAGCCATACAAATTTGGCAAAACCGTCGACAACCAGGAAAATGTGCTTATAACTTTTTCTAGTTGACATAAGCGGTCCCACGTGATCTACATGAAACGTATCTAAGGGGGTTTCGCCTTTTTGCACCGGGTGCAGAAAGCCTTCCCCTTTTCCGTGCTTCCGTTCCGCGAGGATACAACTAACGCAATTCTCTATTACCCTTTCGATTTTTGGTTTCATGTGCGCAAACCAATAGTCTCGTTTGACGATTGCCTCCGTTTTCCCGACAGCGAAATGTCCGACCTCGTGAGCTCTCCTAATTACGCTAGTTTGCATTGACCGCGGTACGACTAGCTTATAGTCGCCATCAACAGACTTAAATAACAGATCGCTTTGCACGCAATATCCATCGATCGATTTTTCCTTTATTGCATCGAGTAGTTTGCGAATACCCTCGTCCGACGCTTGGGCTTTCTTTAGACGTGCATTTATACTATCATCGCTTTCTTTAACTAACATGCAATCGGGCAGAGGGTAGCGGCTAAGTGCATCTACGTGTCGCATACTGTTTCCCGAACGGTGCTCAATCGTGTATTGGAATTCTTCGAGCAACAGCGCCCATCGCGCCACACGCACGCAAAGATCCTTTTTTCGCATTGTTAGGGCGAACGCGCGGCAATCTGTCACTATTTTAAACGGTATACCCAGTAGGTATACGCGGAACTTTCGAAGAGACTTGATAATCGCCAAACATTCTAATTCATAACTGGTATAGTTAGCTTCGGCAGTGCTCGTTTTACCACTTGCGTAATATACGGGATGTAACGCCCCGTCAACACTATCGCGCTGCAATAAAATGCTCCCGAATCCGAATTTCGATGCGTCCGTATGAAGCTCGGTTTCGACGCCTACTCTGTACAATTTTAACACGGGTTTATTGGCCAGTGCTTGTTTCAATTGCTCGAACGCTAGCAGGTGCTCGCTTTCGAATCGAAATTTTTCGCCTGACTTTAGGAGGTCGGTGAGTGGTCTGGCGATTAACGAGTAATGGCTAACGAACTTCCTGAAATATCTTGTTAGTCCTAGGAAACTTTGAACTTCGCGCGTGGAGGTGGGCCTACGGAATGCGGCTACTGCCCTGGTTTTAAGCTCAGAAGGTCGCACAGTCTGATTTTCAATTAGATGACCCAAGAATTCTACCTTCGTTTGTAACAACTGGCATTTCTTCCAGTTAATCACCAGACCTACCTCACTCGCTGTTTCTAATACCCTGTACAACTTCTCAAGACCGGACTCTATATCTACTGACGGAACAATTAGGTCATCCAGATACGTTAGCATTACTTTCTCATTAATTAGGGTTCGGAACACGGTGTTTATAAATTTCTGAAACAGAGCTGGTGAGTTGCAAAGACCGAAGGGCACTCTTAGAAACTCGTATTGTCCATCCAGTACGATGAACGCCGTGTATTTTCTACTCTCAGGCTTTATCGCGACATGAAAGAATCCATTTTTTAAATCCAGCGTGCTATAAACCCTTGCACCTTGCAACGCGTCCAGCTGATCATCTATTAGAGGGAGCGGATAGCGATCTTTGATAACTTTCCGATTGAGCTGCCTGTAATCGACGCATAGTCGTGACGACCCGTCCTTTTTCCGCACTAGAACGACCGGACTCGCAAAATCTGACAATGAGGGTTGAATGATCCCGTCGCGCAACCACTCTCGTATATGCGCATTTACCTCGTCTCGTTCTACCGCGGATAGACGCCTAGCTCGCTGATAAACGGGTTCTTCGTCTTTTAAGATAATTGCCATTTCGACCCCTACCTCACGTATTTTCTTTGCTTCGTAACCATCCACCATAGACATCACACGGCTCGCGGTCTCGGAATTTTTTATGTGGGATATATCCACTCGTCTTGCTTCTTCGCACACGTTTATTTGCAATACTTCGGTCAGGTCATTTTCCGTCGGCTGAACTCTGCTCAGCTGCTGGATCTCGACACGCTCGTGCTCGATAGTTAGTTGTACGTTATTTAGGAAATCAGCCCCCAGCAAAAGGCTATGCCGCATGAGCGATTCGGGCACAACGTGTGCCTTAATAGTGTACAACGACCCGTCAATCTCGATGGTGGTTGTGAACCCTCCTAAAGTTTTATTTGAAACCGAGCCTATACCGTCAAAACTTACTTGGTTATACTCTATACGCGGCGCGCCTATTCTATCGTACGCGTTCGCTCGCATCAGCGTTACATCGCTCCCGGTATCGATGAGAGCAGTCATTTCTGAATTATTTATTGTTACGGACTTAATGTATTTCCCTTTCGCAGTTGTTTCGGCAAAATAGCTGTCCACTGCAGCTGACGTCTTTCGTGGGCATCTAGACGCGATGTGTCCAAACGCTCGGCAATGAAAGCACTTCGCCCCTCTGTCCTTTGCTGGGCATTTGGCTGCTCGATGACCTCTCCCTCCGCAGTTGTGGCACCTCTCGATGATCTGCTGCTGTTCCACGTACCCGTCCACCCCCGTGGTTTTCCTCGAAGTTCGACTAGCATCGGCTCTCGGCGGTAGCACCACCTCAAATGCAGCGAAAAGATCGGCCTTCGTCCTGAACCTTTCGATGCGGGCCTGGTTCCGTAGGGTTAAATCCGGAATTCCCTCAAGAAGATACTCGATAATTTCGTCATCGTCGATGGGTACACGGTTCCCTAAAATCAACTTCTGGTGATAATAATCGCTGAAACGCTCACCGTATCTCCAATGTCGTTGCTCAAATTCCCTTTTTCCTGGCCACTCTGCTCGGGAGATGGTGGAACATCCCTCGCATTTCCTTTAATAACTCGTCCACAGGCATCGTGACGTATTCTGGTCTAGAGTGGAACCACTCCATTGCTTTCCCCCTCAGCCGCGATCCCAGCAAAATCATCGCTTCACAATTCGTTAGCTGGTGCGCACCTCGTAGTAGCTCGAATTGCCGTTCCCAATGCTCGTAAGGCCCGTTACCATCGAAATGGCTTAGCAATTCGGCGATCACCGTTACGCTTATCCGTGTTCGATGTGTCTCTTCGGGCGTCGATGTTTGTAAAATGTCTTGACGCAGCCTGACTTCCTCCATCGCTGGTCGAGCTGAATTTGCTGCCAAATGCAACTGCTGCATTTGCTGCATCACCTCGATCTCTCGTCTCGCTATTTCCAGCTCCTTCTGCATCATGTCGCGTTCCGTCCGAGCCATCTCCATCTCGCGTTGCATCCATTCGATCCTTCTCTCGTCCTCTCCGCGATAGTCCGCAGCCATCGGCACCTGTATGATTTCAGGTGCGGGTGCTGCCAGCCCTTCCGCCTCGACGTTCATGAGCCTGGCGACAAGCTCTATTTTTGGGCCCGCGGTAGGCTGTCCTAACTCTCGCAATTTATATTTTAGTTATTGCACCGTAAACCCACTGTATTGCTCCATACTTGGATTAGATCTTGACTTAACAAGATTGTTGCACCGAATTTCACCTCTGATTTCGTTAAATCCCGGCTGAGCCCCCAATTTGTAGGGATATGGTTACGTAATGTCAATTTAGAGAATTATCCCTCGTAATTTCGGTGCTCTCACAGGTTTTAATTTCACAATTTCTCTCAACGTCACGCTCGCATCCAACACTCTGAACCTGTCTTTTATCGTTCGCTTTCTTATATTTCGGTTCTCGCACTCGTTCATTGCCACACCGATTTCGGCCCTTTACATATCTCTCGCTCGCGCGTACGCTCTCACTCTTTCTCTCACTCTCGCTCTTGCGGTCGCTTGCCTTTCGGCAGTGTTTATCTTCGCGATTCTTTCATCACCCACAATTGTTTAAGTTCAATACTTACCAAACACGAAACCGAAAATTGTGAAGCAAGGTACATGCAAATTCAGGATACCGTGTGGATCCAGCTGCACACGGGATCTCAGTGGATCGGGATCGCCCCGAAACCAGAAATGTTACATGTACTCTGCTCCGTTGTAATGGTATTGTTGGATGACAAACACGGCCAGACAAACACCAGTCCGTCACATTGCAAACATTACTCATCCAAACATCCTAGTCACGATTCCTAAACCTTACTCATCCTGAACCTCGTACCCTTCCTGAGTCACACTCTCCCTTGACCATCGTCCCTACCTCTGCCTATTTCCAGCAATAGCATATAAACGCCAGCAAAACCGAAAAACACCTCAGAAAGAGTTTAGTATTCAGTCGACCTAACATTTGTACGAGTTCTCTTATTAAATAAAGTGTTGTCAAATTCATTGGAATCCAACAGTATATCACTCTCTGCTACACTAAGACCGAACAACATCATATCTGAAAGCAAAACCGACCTCCATCAAATAGTATTTACTAGAATTAAGATTCCCACACTAAATATTTCAGAGACTGACATACCAATCAACTTAATTCGCGAAACGAATGTTAATCCAGACGAAATTCAAGGCACGGGAAAAACATTAGGTGAACTGCAGGAAATCTCCGACAAGATCGGGCAACACCGTAGAATAAGAACTTGGAAAGAAAAATTTTACGAGTACGTCGGCTACACAGGCTACACGGCATTAGGGGCAGTTCTATTTGTATTTTTAGCGAAAATCGGATTTTTCAAAGCCCTGACCGACGCCGCAAAACACTTGATAGGTAACTGTTATACGCATTGTAGTTTTAACAATAGGGCTCCCACACAACACGTAAACTTTACTGCTTCCTTGCCAACCAGGCCTACCTGCGAAGAAGCCGTAATCAGAGAACGTTTGCTAAGATTATGAGCAAACGTTCCATTTAATGGGTGGAGGTGTTGCGTATATCTGGTATCCCTGCACGGCAATGCTTGCCGGATACATAAATACATCCCCTGCCCGTCAACTTCTGATCCCTATCATGTCCTTTTTGTATCATCACTTTCGCATCAACCGGATACATAAATTTAGGAAAACTCCGTTTTCCTAAAAAGCACTCCAGAAGATATCGTACCCTTTTTCAGACGACACATCCTTTACATCTCAAACTCTCCCTTTTCTCAGAATACGCACCCTTACCCCACCAAAGGTGTTTTTTCCAGCCCTTAAATAAGAGCTCCACACAAGAACCGAACTACTCTTAGTCTTAACACCGTCAAGTGCGGGACATATTTGTATAACCGTTTGAATAAAATTCTTAAGAAAACTTCAGTTTAGTCTTAAGACAGGCCTGACTCTCAAGAGTATGGTAGGTATCGATACCGGAACCATAAGTCTGTCATCAGACTTGGGCCCGATGTAGTTGATACTCGAGGCGCGACGAATTCTAGGAGTCGCGGATGTTTTGTTTATGGGTCGGCGATAGAGAGATCGATCGCCGATCATCAAAGCTACCCTGTGCGTGGCCGATGAACCGAAGTCATGGTGTTACACGGCACGTGGAAAGTGATAAGGGTTTTCTAGAAGGATCTGGCCACGTAGTGGGGAAGGCTTTGCCTTTTGGTAAGAGGACTGTGATGAACCCCACGGCACTTATCCCAGAACCATCGAAGGTAAAACTTCTAACATCAGAAGTGGGATAAAAGACCGCGAAGTTGGAACGCATATTCGCCGTTGTATTCTTTGATCGCTCGAGTTCGAAAGAATGAATAGTGAACAAGGTGAAGTCGCCGAGCCGACTTTGGAAAATTTGTTCCGTCGGTTTTTGGAAACGGTCGCGAACGGGTCGGTAGCTTCCTCGGTGCCTCCGACGCCTAATTGTTTCGTCGAGGCAGTACCTGATTTCAGTGGTACTGATATTGGCGAGGACGCGTATAAGTGGTGTGACTTAGTTGAGGCAATAACCGCTAAACTCTCAGCTACTTTGCCTTTTGGTAAAAGGACTGTGATGAACCCCACAGCACTTACCCCAGAACCATCGAAGGTAAAACTTCTAATAGGTAGATATGCACTACGACCAAAAAGTAATTCGTAAGGAGTATGGTTATTGGGACTTGTTTATTGGTGTGTTGTAACTGAATGTAGCAAATGGAATGTAATCGTCCTAATCTGTTTGATTAGGTTTGATATAATGTTTTAGGTAGTCTTTGAGTGTTAGATGGTAGCGTTCAAGAGAGCCGTTAGTTTGCAGGTGATACGGAGTTGTGGTGATGTGTTTGGTTTTAAACAAGCTACTGAAATTTTTGATTAGGTCTAACATAAAGTCCAGTCAAATAATTCAACTAGTGTTTTAGCTACGGTTATTGATTCGTGGTTTGGTAGTGCGTAGGCAAAACAATATCTTGTTAGATCATCCTGTGCAGTTAGAATGAATCTATTTCCTGATTCTGTTAAAGGTAATGAACCTACTATGTCTGTTAGAATCTAAGGGTTCTAACCGGGGTCCGGACGAAGGAAATACCAGGGAAAGTTGAATGACAAGTTTTTATTATTTGTATTTTCGCTTGTCGCTCTGCGACAAGCCTTTTATTATGAAATAAATTTGACAAAAATAAAAAAGTAAAAAAAATAATTATATTTTTTTGTATGGCCGGGGGTGGCTTCACCGGTGTTGCCCCGGGTAGGCTGGACCTTGGTTGCTGTAACAAAGGTTCGATCAAATTAAATACGTGCGTACACGTATTGTAAACACACGCTCGTCAGCTGTTCGCCTCGCTCTCCTAGCAACTATCGGTGCGCTGGGAGGGGGAGATCAGCTGTCGTTTAGCGTGGATTAGTGTACTGTAAATTTGTACTTGTTCGCTGATAATTATTTATTGAAATTATCAGCGAGACTTTTACCCTGAACAGAAGAGAATTCACTCGTATCTGTCGGGGGCGATTTTGCCACGGACGGGTCACCAAATGGAGGTCGTAAAGCTCCAAATGGGTGGATCCCGTGAGCACGCTCTCCGTGCGGGTGACGTAGAAACGTCGTGCGAGGTGATTCCCTGCGACACTGTAAAATTACTGCACGGCGACCGTTTCTGCCGGGGACCGTGACAGTAAAGTGTCCTTTGCAAAAAATTCCTCGCGGGTCCAACCGCACTATAAAGCCTACCCGGCGACCGTGTTGCACGGGGACCATATGTGGTAGGCGGCGTGACGGAAGGTGAGGCGACCTTAAACCCGAACTCCTCCGTAGGGTGTACGGTCGACTCGTACACCGACGGATTTCTGGAGAGGGTTCGCAGTGACCTTTGCACGAAGAGCACTCCACGAGGCGGTACCGATTCAACGGTATGACCTTTGGGAGGCTTCGAAGCCGTATAGCTTTAAAGGGATTCTGGGTGGGTCACCCTGAGTCCCTTACGTCGCGGTCGCGGCAACGACTACAACGTACAATCCTTCCTAGCGAAGGCGGTCGTGTCACGCGCAGCGTGTATTACGACCTCCCTTTTCTCGCAGGTAGATTGTTATATGAAAACTCAAACCGCAGCAACGGTGAGAATTCTTTAATAGAGTCCAAACAGCAATTGTTCGAGTCCGTACTTGAGGAGCGAGATCTTCAGGGATCCGCTCCCGTTCGCAGTCGGCTCGTGAATAATAACGAATATCGTCGCGGATCGACAGACGAAGACTGGGTTGCGCATTGTCGTCGCGACGTGGCGCTGCCGAATCCAACTGTCGATCTCTTTTCAATATATATTACGGTTCTCTCTCTCGAAGCAAATCTTCGCGTGAGGTCTGCGTACAAAATCACGTAAACGGCTGTGGTTTTAAATTGTCCGTACGTTCAAGGAACTTGACGAACGTTTAACCTTCCGCAGTGTCACGTACACAAACGGATACGGGAATCGCGGCCGAGAATTTAATTTTCCGGTCGAACGCGATTTTAAATAGTTTTAACATATTTAAACATTACTCTTGTCTCGATATTCGGATCCACCGAATATGTGATGTAGTCGTCGCGCTCGTATTGCGAGACGCCGAGAGTTTTGACCGTTGCGTTTTCGAAATATTTGGTGCGGATTTGGGCTTCGGGAAGTCTTATTAAAAGTCGTAGTTCGTTTGAAGCCCACTGTCGAATGTGCAATCCATCCAATTTAAGAAGCCTGATTGTTTGTTCGCGTAGGTTTATTGCTTCTGTGTAAGTGTCCGCTCCGGTCAACAAATCGTCCACGTACAAGTCGCGCTGAAGAACGGTTGCCGCGACTGGAGGCTCAACTCTTTCGTCGCCCGCTAACTGTTGAATGCTCCTGATAGCGAGGAACGGTGCAGGAGATAATCTGAATGTGATGGTGTTGAGTTCATAGGTTTTTATCTTGTTGTCGTTGTCTTGCCACAATATTCGCTGGTACCAACGATCTTCGGGTCTTATGAGAAATTGACGATACATTTTCTCGATGTCTCCGGTCAAGAGATATGTGTGCGATCGAAACCTGATTAGGGTGTCATTTAATGATAATCCGCTGCTAGACTTTGCGGATCCGTCAAAAACGACAAGAATCTTGGTCGTTGTGCTGGTCGGTTTTTCGACCGTGTGGTGGGGCAGGTAGAAATCCTCCGTGTCGCGAGGTTCTACTTCACTCATGAGTCCTAGGTCCAGATATTCCTTTATGACGTCGAATATTCACGTTTTAATTCTGGATCTTGCCGGAATCTGCGTTCGAGGGAAAAAGACGGTTCAAGGCGCGCCATCGAGATTCGCTGAGTTGCGTCTTCTTTTCGTTGAATGGAAGCGCGACGATGAAACGGCCGGTGTTATCTCGCGTGACGTGATCCCAAAAATGCTGCTGGCATTGTCGTTCCTCGAAGGAAAGGTGTCGCGGTTGATATGCTCGCCCCAATGATCCATCCAAATTGTGTTTTTTGGAGGACCAGATCAGGTCCATTGCGAGGAGAGAGTCGATGTTGGCCGATGCTGAGCAAGGATAACATAGGACTCATGCCGATTAACATATCCACATGTGTTGGTTGATGGAATTGCGGGTCTGCGAGCTTAATGTTCACCGGTATCGTAAATCGAGAACGATCGATCTGCTTGTCCGATATTGGTCCGGCGATGCGTGGAATCGTAAAGAACGTTAATTCCCGCTGATAACTGAAGAGTCGCGATTTGATAATGGTTGAAACCAGTTTATTCGCGATCGTGTTCAACTGGTACAACACTTCAATTGTTGTTGTATTTTCCTCCGTTGGAAGCCGTAGTCTCGTTGCCAGGTTGTCGGTAATAAAATTCGCGCTCGAACATGTATTTATTAGGGTCCAACATTCGATCGGGTTTCGGTCGCGATCTAGTACCTGTAGGATCGCGGTAGCCATTAATTCGATGGTCAATCCGTCGATCGCAAAGTTGGCGGCCCTCGGAAGATCGGACTTTCTGACGGTCCATCGTAGTCAGGATTCTGCTTCCGGATGCTGATCCTGGAGCAGCTTCGTGTTGTGCCGCTGGTTACATACACGGCATCTTCCGGCCTTGCAATCTTCCGTGTGGTGATCCAGTTGCAAGCAATTGAGATATAAATGTGCTTTGCGAGCGACTTCAATGTGATGCGGTACCGTTGCATTTAAAAACTGCGGACACTGGTATAGAGCATGCGATCCCTCGCACACGAGGCATTTAACGCCAGCGTACCCCGTTCGTTTCGGTCTCGACGACGGCGTTGATCGGCGTTGAGCGCGTAAAGACGATGAAAGGGTTGACCATCGTTGCGAACGAGGAGATGACGGCGGCGTCGACCGTCGTTGTACATGCGAAGATAACGGCGGCGTTGGAGTGTTTCGCGCAGTGTTTGTCAAATAAACTTGACGTTTTGGCATCGGTGGCTGCGTTCGCGGACAAACGGTTGGATTGTGCGTCGGGGTCGCTCGCGGTCTGTTCACAGACTCGCTGTATGTGGACGAGCGTTTGCTATCTATTCCGTACTCTTTTGACTGGTGCGACGCGTTGTGAAGGAATTTGAAAAGGTCGTCGATTTTTGGTACCTCCGTGTCCGACAAGGTGTGCTCCTACGATCTCCTCGTTTCCGTTCCCATCTTCGCGATCAGAATGCACGCCATTAGATCGTTCGCAATATCGTTTGGCGATCGACCGAGTGCTTGCAACAGGCGAATGTGCAGTTGCATATGATTCGCTGGATCGCGTATCGATTCTGATGAATCGTCTGGCATCGCGGGGGTGTCGCGTAAGAGCGTGGCATAACGTAACACGAGCGCACGTTTTTTGTCATAAATTTCCATCAGATATTTCCACGCGGCTTCGTAGTTGTCTTCGGTGATGCTGAAAGCTCCGATCGCGGTTTCAGCACTTCCGGACAATGATAGTTGTAGATAATGCAACTTCTGAATTTTACTCAACCCCGGTTGCATATGGATCAATGTATGGAACGCGTCCTTGAACTTTATCCACGTTTCAATATGACCGTCGAACTTCGGTAGATCAATTTTCGGTAAATTCACCGATAGCGCGTATTCGGAAGAAAAAGGGGTTGGCGAATTACTGCTCGCAGGTGAAGTCTGTGTCTCTAATTTTTCGAGCAGAACGACCGCGGTGGTCATGACGTCGTCGAAGTGGTCTGTGGTTGTTTGACGTTCTCCTCCTCTTCTTCAAAATCTCCTAACGAGTTTAATTCGCTCTGGATGCGGTTGAAGGTTTCGAACTCACTGCGTAACCTTTCGATACGATCCCGCAATTTCACGCGCTCTTTGATGGAATCCGTGTATGTTTCTATCCAGTTTCCAAACTTTGTGATCTGGCTCTTAAAGGTCCGTCGCTTGATTTTAAGATCACGAATATGCGCGGAGGCGCTGCTGGACGCGTTCTCATTTGGAGGTTCCATTTCGATACGGTGAGAATTTAACAAGATACAAGGAAATATTTGATAGGTGGATGATTGACAAATCCAAAGTACGAGTCTACCTTTGTCTGGATTTCACGGTGGCTGGTTGAACCTGGACCGTCTGTTGTCCTTGATGGATGATTCCAGTTGGTGATGGCTGCTGCCTTTGTCTGTAGAATTGCCGTTGACTGGATACCGCGAGTGTTGTGCTCCCTTGCACTTCCTTGTTCAGCACAATCCCAGTTACACTTAGAACGACTCTGTCACTTAGTGTTTCGTAAGAGGAGTCTATTGTACACCCGTCACTGGAATCCGGTTTGAAGGACCATGAAATGTACCATCGCGTCGGGTACTGGCCAGGTAGCCGCGTGAAATTTCCTTTAACTTCTGAGGGGTTGGAAAACCCTCTAACCGTTGCGGTGCGCGGGTTTCTTGACCGTCGCTCGCTAAATTAATTTCGAGCGACTAGTACTAATAATCGAATGCTGTTTTCTATAATGCGATTAGTATGTCCTTTACGTTACGATGATCGAACAACGAATGGTTCACGAGACAATTGAACTTTCTGAGTTGCGATTGCTTCGAAGATCGAATGACGAGTGTAAGAAGTTTCCGGAGCCCGTTTTCTCCTCAGCGCGAACCCCCTCCGAAACGCAATTTTGGGGGTTGGTCAACCGATTCGCGGTGACTTTGCGAGTTTATCGATTAGCCATCGATTTGGGGGAGGAGGATCTATTTTCCTGCCTCGTTGAGCAGGAAACTCCTCCCTCATCCGATCGTGGTGGAGGAAAGCCCCAGGTCACTCTGGACGAGGGTGACCGAGATTTTTTCTCCAAGTCGAAGGCCCCGTTAATTTTGTCGAGGAAAAAACGAGACTCCAGATTAAGACGCGTAGCTTCACGTGCGTTGCAGCTGTTTTATGGTTGTATTGTTCCACGAATTGGCGATGGTCGTTGTAAAGGACCGTACCACCCGCGGGGCAATACAGCCCCTCGTCGGTCAATTTGGGCCTTGCGGTTTGAGATTGCTAATGTGTTTAAACAATTTAGGATGAAATTTGCCAGATGCGGAATATTCGATGACCGTTATGACAAAGTCATGTTTCCGCATCAGGCACCATAAGCGAATGGAAAAACCCGAGCTGACCGGACGGAACATATAGTAAGCAGGCAGTAAGCTAGTAAGCAAACAGTAAGCTAGTAAGCAAGCAGTAAGATACAAAGGAAGCAGTAAGCTAGTAAGCAAACAGGGAGTAAGCCACTAAGCTAGCAGTAAGCTTCTAAACAAGCAGTAAGCCAGTAAGCAAGAAGTAATCTAGAAAGAAAGCAGTATGGTAGTAAGAAAGCAGTAAGCAAGCAAGAAAGCAGTAAGCTAGTAAACAAGCAGTAAGCTAGGAAGAAAGCAGACAAGATAGTAAGCAAGCAGTAATTTAGAAATAAAGCAGTAAGCTAGCAAGCATGCATTCAACTCCCTTAGGGGCTGTGTCCGGCAATCGTCGGCCGCAGTACGGGGCGTAGCGACCCTGAAGTACCTGATGCTAATCACACCGTAAGCCTCCTGTTGGTCGTCACAACGACTCATTCACAATTCCTTCTTTGGTTTTGTGAATGGTACGTGACGGCAGGAGGAACGGCGGCCTTGGCTTAGCCGCCCGGGCCGCGAGTATGGCGACTCTATAAAATCGCCCTCCAATCCTAAGCTATAGAGCGCGGCGATGGGATGCATGGTTAGGGGAGATGGCCCAATCCCAAGCGACCACTTCCAGGGGCATCTGCCGAACCGCCGGAGTATTAGGCTTACCCGGGTAAGGCGGCTGTGTCCGGGTGGACCTTTTCTCCGACCTACGCGTGGGAACTCAATGGATTTTCATAATAAAACGGGGATGGGGCGGGTTATTTCGTGGAGGGTAGAAGAGGACGACGAGACTGCGTCAGTCTCATCCCTCTCCTCCACCAGGAGCCACATAGGCTCCAAGAGGAAGCGGACGGGGCAGGCCGTATCCGGAGTAGGTAGGGCAATGAGCCCGGTGGTAATGGTGAATTGCCTCAGGGACGAGGTAACTGAGGAGATTTCCGAGAGGATTTCCTCGTCTCTGAGGCGAGTGGAGAAGGTGGCCGCATCCTGCTCCTTTAAGCGGCCCTCGCTCCAATCCTCCCTCCTCCTCCGCCGCGTCCCTCTACTTTATAGCGGGACGCGGCGGCGGTGGTGCGGGGCCCTACGGGCCCTTTCACACGCACTCCGTCTGCGCAGAGTTTCCAGTCCTCCTCAGAGGACGAACTTCTGAGGAGGATTGGGGAAATGATTGACCGGAAGCTGGCCGCCTTCCGGGATGAGCTCCTTCCCGGTACAGCGGTCAGCAGGAAGGCGGTACCCCCCCCCCCCCCCCCGACCAAAACTGGTACAATCGGGGAAGGCGAAGGTGGGGGGAGCTTCGCCCACCGTGGTCTCTGCGGGGCCTCGGGTCGCGGCCTCCAAAGGGGCCAGAGTACCCACGGTCCCGTATCGGACGCCCTCCATGGCACCGTCCCAAGAGGGGGTGTCGTGGCGCGAGGTGGTGGGGCGGAAGGCGAGGAGGGCGGCGAGGAAGGCCTTGCAGCTGCCCTCGCCGCCCGCGGCATAATTAAAGGCCGCGAAGACGCGACCGGGGCGCCCCCCAAGACGGCAGCGGTGGCGCAGACCGTTGCGCAGGAGGGCGACCTGACCCTCGCGGGGGTGATGCAGCTCGCTAGGGACAACATCTCTCTGGAGGAGCTTGGCATCGCTGCCGTGAGGGCGAAGAGGACTGTGACCGGGGGTCTCTTGCTGGAGATCCCCGGTCCAGACGGCCGCGAAAAGGCGGACCGACTCGCCCAGAAGCCCCGGGCGCAGCTGGGCGACCGGGATGTCCGCGTCACCCGGCCCGTGAAGCGCACGGAGATGTGCGTTTGTGGGCTGGACGACTCGTTCACCGCGCAGGATGTGTCCCGCGTCATAGCGAGGGCGGGTGAGTGCCCTGAGCAAGACGTGCGAGTCGGCTGAACCGGGGGTCGGACCACACGTGTGTGCGGCGATATGGGGGCTCTATCGTGGATGTTGGATTCGCGACCCCCAACGCCGTGCGCATGGTGTCGGGATGGCACGTGGTCGCGGGGGCAGAGACACTCTCGGATCACCGGTATATCCGGATGGAGGTCTCTGCCGCCGCGGGGGATGCATCCCGACACCACCGTCCGGGTGGTAACCCACCGCGCCGCTGGGCGCTTCGGCGCCTGGACAAGGATGCCCTGATGGCGGCTGCCCTCGCTGTAACTTGGCCGCAGAGGGCGGCCGAGTTGCCGAGTATAGAGGAGGAGGTCGCCCGGCTCGGGGGGATGGTCGCGAACATATGTGACGCGGCGATGCCCCGGGTCGGGCGGGCTTCACCTCGCCGGGCGGTGTACTGGTGGTCGGCCACGATCGCGGAAATGCGAGACGCGAGTGTCCGCGCCCGACGCCAGTACACCCGCGCGCGCCGTCGTCTACGGAGAGACGATAGCGTGGCGCGAGCGAGGGCAGATGACCTGTATGAGGCATACCGCATGTCGCGGATGGCTCTGCAGGTCGCCATCAAACGGGCCAAGACCCGGGCATGGAAGGAGCTCCTCGAGACCCTTGATGACGACCCTTGGGGGCGCTCTTATAAGGTGGTGCTGAACAAGCTCCGCCCGTGGGCGCCCCCCGTCACCGAGGGTCTTGACCCCCGGCTGCTGGAGGGCGTGGTCAATACTCTCTTCCCAATTGGGGAGATGGGACCACGTCCTCCGGCAGAGGCGACGGCCCCGTTGGAGTGGGTGGCCGAGCCGGGGGTCACGCAGGGGGAGCTGGCCGCAGCAATCAGACGGCTCGGGGCGCGTAACACGGCCCCGGGTCCGGATGGTGTGCCCGGCCGGGTTTGGGTCTTGACCCAGGGCGTCCTTGGGGCCGACCTCAGGCGGTTGTTCGACCGCTGCCTGAGGGACGGGCGATTCCCCCCCAGTTGGAAGGTGGCGAGGATGGTCCTCCTCCGGAAGGAGGGTCGGCCCGCGGAGTCTCCCTCCGCATACCGGCCCATTTGTCTCCTCGACGAGGTGGGCAAGCTCTTCGAGCGTGTGATTGCTGCCCGCCTCGTCGAGCACCTGTCGCGGGGTGCTCCGGGCCTGGCCGACTGCCAGTACGGTTTCCGGGGGGGACGGTCGACGGTCGACGCGATCAGTCGGGTCAGGGTCCTCTCGGAGTCGGCCGTCTCCCGGGGAGGGGTGGCATTGGCAATATCCTTGGATATTGCCAATGCCTTTAACACCCTCCCCTGGGAAGAGATAAGGAGGGGACTCGAATATCATCGAGTCCCCCCTTGTCTCAGTCGGGGGTCGTCGGGGATTATCTCCGCGGCAGGTGGATCGAGTATCCGGGCCGGGATGGTGATATGCGGAGGGAGGTGTACTGCGGTGTTCCGCAGGGGTCGGTCCTCGGGCCATTCCTGTGGAACATCGCGTACGACTCGGTGTTGCGGGCCGGCCTCCCCGACGGCGTCAGCACGGTGTGTTATGCGGATGACACACTGGTGCTGGCCGTCGGGGCGCACTGGGGGAGGGCCATGCGTCGCGCGGAGGAGGGGTCGCATCGCGTCGTCGACCGGATCAGGGGGATGGGGATGACGGTGGCGGTCCATAAGACCGAGGTGATTGCATTTCATTCACCTCGGCAGGATCCGCCACCCCCTCTGATCCGGGTGGGTGGGGCTGACATCGAGGTGAAGCCCCAGATCAGGTATCTGGGGCTGATCCTCGATAGCCACTGGCGTTTCGAGGAGCATTTCCGCTGCCTGGTCCCCCGGTTGGAAAGGATGGTTGCGGCTCTGGGCTGGATCCTGCCCAACCTGGGGGGCCCGGCGGGCCGAGTTCGTCGCCTCTATGTGGCAATGGTCCAGTCGGTGGCCCTATACGGGGCCCCCGTCTGGGCGGACGACCTGGCTGCCTCCCGGCGCAGCATGACTATGCTGCGTCGGGTGCAGAGGCGCATGGCGCTCAGGGTCGTCCGCGGGTATCGGACCATGTCACATGAGGCGGCGACGGTTCTAGCGGGGATGCCGCCCATGGACCTGCTCGCGCGGTCGCACGCGGTGATGTACCGGCACCGCGTCGACCGTCGCGCGGGGGTGGGGGCGGTCCCGGGCGGGCAGGAACCTGCTTGGGGCGATTTGAAGCGCCAGGCCCGGCAGTCCGTGTTGCTCGCGTGGCAGGAGCGGCTGGCTCTGCCATCCGCGTGGCACCGGACTGTCGGGGCTGTTCGGCCACTCCTGAAGGAGTGGCTGGACAGAGGCCATGGCAGCCTCACCTACCGGCTGGCACAGGTATTTTCCGGGCATGGCAGCTTCGGAAGATACCTGTGCCGGATAGGGACGGAGCCGACGGCGCGTTGCTGCCACTGCGACGCTGAGCAGGACACGGCGGATCATACCCTGGAGGTTTGCCCCGCGTGGGAGGGGGAGCGCCGTGTCCTGGTCGGCGTCGTCGGGCGGGATGTCTCGCTGCCGGGCGTGGTGCGCGCCATGCTCGGCAGCGAGGAGAAGTGGAGGGCCGTGGCCTCCTTCTGCGAGAACGTAATGTTGCAGAAGGAGGCCGCGGGGAGGGAGCGCGAGCTTCAGCGACGCGCTGAAGCTCGCGCTCGTGCGGTTGCCCGAGGTCGTCGCCCGGTCGCGAGGCGTCGCGGGCGGCCGCCTCGGCGTGGCGGATGACCTAGGCTGGGAGGGGGGTCCTGAGGGGACCCTCCTCCCGCCAGGCGGCGCTGGGTCGGACCGGTTGGGGGTAGGAGTGCCTCCCCCTCCCGGTCCGACGCAAGGGGAGGCACCCTCGGCGGTCTGGTGCGGCCATGAACGCCCGGCCGCCGAGGGGTGGAAACGGGGTCGCGGGCGGTTGCGAGTTGGAGCTCGCAGCCGCCACTAAACGCGGCCCCGGGACGGATAGCGGCGGGATGGAGTGGCCCCGTCCCGCCGCTATGAGGCAGTGTGTCTACTGGGGGGACCGATTGTCCCCCCGGGGGATGGGCGCGAAAGCGCGGGCACGGGGAGGATACCGGAAGAATGCTTCGAGCGATTCCCGGTATCCTCCCAAAGCGTGCCGAAGGGTCACCGTGGGGTTTTTAGTGGGTAGGTCCCGCGTCTGTCGTTGTACTGGCGCGGGGAATCCCACACACCCCTCCCACCTCTCCCCAAGGAGGTGGGAGGGAGTCTTTCGAAGATTTTCCCCACGACAAAAAAAAAAAAAAGTAAGCAAACCGTAAGCCAGAAGGAAAGCAGTAAGCTAGTATGTGAGCTACAAGCAAGTAAGCAGTAAGCAAGCAAGCATTAAACTAGTAAACAAGGAGCAAGCTAGAAAGAAAGCAGTAAGCTAGTAAGCAAGAAGTAAGCTAGTAAGGACGCAGTAAGCTAGTAAACAAGCAGTAAGCTGGAAGGAAAGCAGTAAGCTGGTACGCAAGCTGTAAGCTAGTAAGTAAGCAGTAAGCTAGTAGGCAAACAGTAAGATAGTAAGCAAGCACTAAGCTACTATGCAAGCAGTAAGTTAGATAGCAAGCAGTATGCTAGTAACCAGGCAGTAAGCTAGTAATTAAGCAGTAAGCTAGTAAGGTAGCAGTAATCTAGTAACTAGCAGTAAGCAAGCAAGCAGTAAGCTAAAAAGAAAGTAGGAAGCTCTTAAGCAAGCAGTAAGCTAGTAAGCAAGCAGTAAGTTAGATAGCAAGCAGTATGCTAGTAACCAGGCAGTAAGCTAGTAATTAAGCAGTAAGCTAGTAAGGTAGCAGTAATCTAGTAACTAGCAGTAAGCAAGCAAGCAGTAAGCTAAAAAGAAAGTAGGAAGCTCTTAAGCAAGCAGTAAGCTAGTAAGCAAGCAGTAAGCTTTAAGAAGCAGGTAGCTAAGAAGTAAGCAATAAGTTAGTAAGTAAGCAGTGAGCTAGAAAAGAAGCAGCAGGCTAGTTAGCAAGCAGTAAGCTAGTAACCAAGTTGTAAGCTAGAAGGAAAGCAGTAAGCAAGTAAGAGAAGTCTGCCTTATTAGGCTAATCTTGACTTCATCGTTCGTTTGTTAGTCAGTTCTGTTGTTTTTTCTGACTGGGAACTGGGAATATTGTGGTACCACTGCGGAACAGTCGCTTATATCGGATCTCGGTCCGCATGTTAGAAAATTCTGCCGGTTATGTCTGCACAAGGAATCGGGTCTTGCCTTTTTCGTTCATTTCATGGTCAGTTCTGGTTTGTTCTAGCTAGAAGCTCGTAATACTGTGGTACCACAGCGAAACAGTCGTTTATATAGAGTCTCGGTCTGTATTTTAAGAAATTCCGACGGTTAGGTCTGCATCCGGAATCAAATCTTGTATTTTTCGTCCATTTGTTGTTCAGTTTAGGGTTCGTTCTGGTTAGGACTCCGGAATACTGTGGTACCACAGGGAAACAGTCGTTTGTTTCGGATCTCACCTGTAATTTAGAAAATTCCGGCCGTTAGGTCTGTATCAGGAATGAAGCCTTGTCTTTTTCGTCGATTTATTGGTCAGTTCAGAGTTCGTTCTGACTAGAAATCCGGGCCTAGCCGGGTCCTACCGTTGACAGATGGTTGATAACGACAAACCGGGTAGCCTGTCTTACAGGATGAGACAGGTGCTCACCGTGCATGGTTGCTTTGGTGAGTACCTGTGACGAATCGGGAAGGAGCCGACGACGGTGTGCCACCATTGTGGTGATGCCCAGGATACGGCGCAGCACACGCTGGAAGCCTGCCCAGCGCCTGGGTAGATGAGCTCTGTGTTCTGGAATAGGAAGTTGGGCAGGACCTCTTACTGGCCACCGTAGTGGATAAGATGGTGGTCAGCAAGAGGGCATCGCAAGTGGTGGCCTCCTTCTGCGAGGTAGTCATGTCGCAGAAGGAGGCCGCCGAGTGAGGTCGCGTGCGGGCCGTGCATCCAGCTCGAAGAGGGAAGGCCGGAGAGGGATTAGGGCGAGGCGTCCTTCGCGTCCTGGCCCCTCTCGTAGCCTTGATGTACATGTCTCTCTCACCTTCCTCCATCCTTATTCCTTCACCCTCCCACTTTCCTCTTTCCTTATTCCTTCCCTCTCCCACCTTCCTTATCCTTGGTGGGCCTCCAAGACGTGAGGCGACCCGTCAGCGCACTCCTCCGGCCACCACAACTGTGGCTACAGGAATGACAGGTCGCCCCTGGGGTCTGCAGGTACTCCATGCAAGAGGCCCGTGTACCGAAGGCAACTTCAGGGCCGCGGACGTTGTGTGACATGGCGGCCGTAGCGGAGAAATCAGGGAGGAAAGGACACGTTCGTCCTTCCCCCTGGGATGAGCCTCGACAGGCATGGCGTGGCGGTGGATTCTGTGATGGGTCACTACAGTTCCGGGTAGTGTGGCCAGATCGGGCATAATTGAGTGCATCGAAATCGACAATAGTGATGACGAGCTTCCTTAGCGTCTAACGGAGTGGTGAGGATAGCAAATATATACTACCGCATGTGTCACGTGTACGTGAGCTCGGCATTTCGCGCAACTTCGAGAAAATGATAATAAACGCCAGTGTATCTTTCCTTTTTGCTCTTGTAACAGCTGAAATACGACCTAGCGATAATCGGCATACGATTCCAAGTCTCGACTTTTCCAGCATTTTTACTTTCTGACCTATGTAAGGTATAAGGATAGTATCATAATGAAAAAAAATTTCGAAGATTTTTGTTAGCGGAAATATACGTTTTAAGATCCCCTGATCATATTGTAACTATTAAAAAAAAAAGAAATTTTTTTTGTTTCTATGCTATTAACATGATTGTGTCTAAACAACTAAATGAATTTGTAGCGGTGTGAATGGAATGTAAATAGCAAGTGAGTAGTACGACTGTTGAGAATGCATGCTCAATGACTGAAAGTGTGGATGTAAAGGAAGAAAAACAAAGAAAAGAACAATGCGAAGCGGCATGCGAGCGCGGACAAGCATAACAAAGCGAGCCGTCTAACAATAGAGATCGAAGTGCAATGAATAATTAACAAAAGAGAAAAGCGCTTGTTTTATTAAAACTAGACCAAGTTATATAAGAAATTTCAATAACGCAAAGAAAATTTCGAATGTTTTTGTTAGCAAAAATACACGTTTTAAGAGTTCTTGATCATATTATGGTTATTAAAAAAAAGAAATTTTTTTTCTCTGCCTATTTACGCCAGTACATACGTATGCTATTATCAAGATTGCGTCTAAACAGCCAAATGAATTTCAGTGAAACTTTACATTTAGGTTTTATGTTCCCGTTTCAAGGTCTAATTAGATTTTGAGCGTGACCAGCGCCCAGATAATGATAATTGTTTAAATGTCGTGTTAATTGACGGATTTGAAAACTGTTTAGAAAAATATTCAATTTAACGTGAACTATAACTGAGAACCATAAATTCCTCGTACGGTATTGTTTTTCGTGTACGCAACATATCAGAGACTTTCTGATGCGTAGATCGGTACACAGAACGATACAGGTTAGGAAAACCAAACACGACCTTTGCCTGTTCTTAGTCACGTGATCGACCCAACAACGTTTACTTGGGATCGATCGTCGAAGATCCATAAACAGAGAGGGTAGAGGAATATTTAAATTAAGAAGAGATAGACATTGAAGAGCAGGGATAGCGCCGCAAGGTGGTGATTTCCCCCCTCGTGGTCGCGACTGCGGATGTCTGTTCGCTTCTTAACATAGAGACTCGACAGCTGGTCCCCGCAGCGAGCAGATCGACCACAGATTCCGCTCCGCGACGAAACCAGATTCTCCGAAAATGGTTCTGAGAACACTCGAACCTTTCGTTGAAAATGTTCTATTGCTGCTCGCAATTAATTAAATCGGTGAGGCATTTTACCAGTCCCGATTAACGACTGTATAATCTCGCCGAATTGCACGTGACGCTTGAGCTATGCGGCCATGAGAAAGGAAACGAGGAAAATCATCGTTTCCCGTACGTCGAAACTCCAGTCACAACTAGGGACTACGGCCCACTCAATACTGATCTTTCGCACGGACTGCTGCATTTGACACGGTCGTGCGACAAGTTGAATTGTCCACACGGTTTTGTATAACACCCCTATGGTGGTTTCTGGCCGATACCATTCGTGGGCTCGCCGTTTCTCCTGTCGGAGCTAAGAAATTCCGGACTTCCTAGCTTTCGACCTGCTCGAGCAACGCTCCTTGACCGCCAGTGAGTACTTACGCTGTGCGTAGACCAACGCATAATGAGCACCGTGGTGTATGCTCCTTTAAACGTAAGACGCTACGTGCGTCGTTAAGGTTACATCACACCGTGTCTTATACGCATACGAGAACGGTGAGAAACTGCGGATTGGGCAGCATTTGGAGCCTTACAACTTCCACTTGTTGTCCTTTCCTGCGGCATTCAACCATCGCGAAAAAGCGGAGAATTGAGAAATTAAATCTCTTCTTCCGCACTGCGATAGAACGGTGCTCGATTAATGAGAACGTTCATATACAGTCCACTAAGACATAGCTCAGTTCGTCGAGCAGTTCTGTAATCCCCGCTCCTGAGTGCGACCAGCACAGACAAGAGCGTGCGAGATAAAGCCAGACAGGCAACGAAACAAGCGTTACTAGGTATTTAAACCGAGCCTTGTCTTTCCTTGCTACAGAACATCGCGAACTGAGCCGCGAGCAGCGGCAGGTTTTTTCCCCCAGACGTCGAGACGACGTCTAGGCGGTTTTTCTCCTTTTTCTTTCATTGAAGATTAAAATAAAAGTTAAATTAAATTATACAAATTTAAGTGCACCAATTTTTTTAGTCCTTTTTCCCAGTGTCCTTTCCCTCGTAATCCGGACCCCCGTTAGACCAGAATAACCCCCTAAGGGTGGTTAGGTCTTTAAACAGCAATAAACTTCCAAAAAATCAGATTCTTGCATGCAAAATTGATAAGCCGAATTTTATTACATTTGGATCAACTGGTTTTTTTTATTGTTAAATTATTAAAATCTTTTGAGGTTGCTCCGCAAATGTAACATTTCATGGTTGATACCGTGTTAGCGACAGCATTGCATACTTACCATCGACCATTGCCTGTATCAGTGTGTGTTTAATAGACACTGTACTTTCTGTAATCGGAAATAATTATAGTAACTAATTAGAATATCAATCTCTGTTGAACGTCGTAGGTGATCGTTTGGTCAGTGTATTGCGGATACACTGTTCGATTACACACTGTAACCGAATCACATTGAAACTACTCTATATGATGCAGCTAGTCGGTGGAGCACTTCCTAGAGACTTCGGTTGTCGATGATTGGAATGGAAAATTTGAGAGATGGGAAGATGTGGGAGGATACAATTTTGTAATTGGATATTGGAGAAGTCGTGGGATGGTTATTTTGGAGAAAAAGTAGGAGGAAAATGGAAAGACGATCGGGACGAAGGGGTGATCGTGGAAAAAGAAAGTCGAGGTCGTTGCAAGGGATGACAGGCCTAAGTTGTAAAACTATTTCTAAATTTGAAGAGGTCTCTGGCGATCAAATGTCGCTATTGTCCGTGGTCTTGTATCGGCACGTACCGGCTACAGGGGTTCCTTTGCCCTGGGTCTAAATGGTTATGTCTTCACGTTGCATTCCGTTGCGACGCAACAATCTCTTAACAGATATTTGAAATCGTTCTTTCATTACCATCTATTAGAGTATTGGTTAATTTGTCGATTTGTTTTTGTATATAATCTATTTGATCTCTAATAATATGCGGAGTTCCTTTTTGAAATATTATTCGGATTGGGCGGCAGTAGTGAGGTGTTGACGGAAACAGATTTTGCCATATAATTTTTTTTCCTAACAATAAATACAAACATTTTTTTAATAAAAAAAAAATTGTATCTGTAAAGTAATACAGTTTTAGGTTTGAATTGTTGCATTTATCACAAATTAATCGCAATGGCAACATCGAAGTTTGAAATATTTGAGCATCCCTATCATTTTCTTTTTCAAATTTTTGTTTATATTCCACTTGTTGTGAACCGTCACACCCCCACTTATTAATTAATTCTAGTTCATGCTGATTTTCTTCTAATCTTGGTAATACGTCTTCTAAATATTTCACTAATCGTGTCGCTGTTTGATCTAGTAAATCTTGTACATTTACTTCGGCACATCTATCTGTCACATAAAAGGCTTCTGGCTTTGGATAACAGTGACCCATTTCATGACGTAATTTTTTATACGACGGAAATAATGTCCTGTCACAACTCCTTATAATTTCATACTGCCTTCGCGACAAATCAAAAACAATAGAAATGTCGAGGATGGAGAAAGAAGGGGCGTAAATATACATACATAGCCTAGTCTCCGTAGGTTTTTTAAGGGCAATAATAGTAGATGAGTAAGGAGAGTTCGAAGCCGTGGTCCCCTGAAGGAGGTGCGAGGGAGGGGTAATCGAGGGCGAGAGTGTGAGGGGAGGGGCCCACACGTCGGAGTAGGGGGGGGGGGTCCGTGGTGGGACCGTCGGTGGTGAGGGGTGGGGGAGGCGCCCTGGTGTTCGGGTGGCGGGTCGGTAACTATTACCGTCAGTAATTAGTATCAATAGTCGGTAATTAGTATCAACGGTTGGTAATTATCAGAGGTTAGTAAAAAAGAAAGAGGTAATTATCAGAGGTTAGTAAAAAAGAAAGAGGTAATTGCCAGAGGTTAGTAAAACAGAAGGGGAAAGAAATTAGATGTCTCTGGTAAAAAAAAGAAGAGGTAATTATCAGAGGCAATTTGGCGGGCGGAATTTTTATGTCACGTGTTCTTCTTCTGCGAAAAGTGCAACTTTTGCAAAGCGTTTTAGATTTATGGATCCACGAATTGTGCGAGTTATTGAGTCCTAGCCATTTTACATACACACTGTTCCCCTTCTTACGCAATACTTTTTCAACTAGATACACGTCGGAATTAGCAACGCGTTGCAACTCGTCTTCATAGAATCCTCTGGCAATTGGTTTTTCCTAAACATCTTTCAGCAGATACGTTGTGGGATTAGTTTTCTCACACGTACTGCATCCCCCACTTTGAATCGTGCAGGAGCGGCAATTTTTACATGATTATACACCATTGTTAAGAGCTTAGCGGCGTTTGTTGGTGTAACATCAATTGGTCGCATACCGATAGTTCGATGCTTTCGCGCGTTGTAATTTCATATGAGATGCTGCAGCGAGTCGATCCATTTATAATTTCCATTAAGCGTAAACAGTTTCCACATGCTGTTTTTGAGCGTACGATTGAACCGCTCGACGACTAACGCTTTCATCACTGAATACGTTGAATAATGATTTATATTGTATTTTGACAAAAGTTTTTGCACGTTTGCGTTGTAAAATTCCTTTCCTTTGTCAGTCTGCAAATTTTTCGGATACCTTCCACTGTCTCCGATTATCTTCCCGATCGCTGTAGAAACTTCATTTCCATTCTTGGTCTTGAGGGGTATAGCCCACGCATGCTTAATCAACACATAGATAACAGTGAGTATGTAATGGAAGCCTCTGTTATATCGCGTATAAGGCCGCACCTCGACCACATCTGCTTGCCATAGGTCGTCGTACCCATGTACTATGACACATTGATATATGACAAAAATTGGAAAAGGCCTGTTAAATCGCGTTATAAATGCACTTCCAATTGAATTACATATTCCAGTTTATCAGTTTTGTGGTCCTGGGGCACATTTAGAGAAACGTTTGGCGCGAGGAGATCAAGGTATCAATCCGCTGGACGTTGCATGCCGCGAGCATGATATAGCGTATTCGCAAAATGACGATCTCGTAAAACGACACGTGGCTGACAACATCCTAGCAGCAAAAGCGCGAGAACGCATTACCGCGGTTCTCGGTTCATTGGTCGGAGGGGCAGCAGGAGTCGCGAAGGTCGTGAAGGATAAGAAGGCAATGTAGCGTCAGCTAGAAGAAATGAAACGTCATAATCTCGCCATGGAAGGCCACGGACTTCATCTCGCGCCATACAAACGCGGACGAGGAGTTTCAAAGAGGAAAAAAAAAGTCAAAATTGAAATGCCTGAAGGCGTAACCTAAAACATACAATTGCAGCAACTGGCAAAGCGTATGCGTATTCCGTATTTCAGAGGTATTTTTATGCGCAATACTTTACCAACAGATGCGATACGCAGGAACGAGAGCGGAATCGTAAATTTGGATACTGTTGAGGGACCAGGTACTCATTGGGTGGCATATGCAAAACGGGGAACATGTGCCATATATTTCGATAGTTTTGGCAATCTTCAGCCACCAAGGGAATTGATGCAATATTTGAAGAATAGTGTAATGGCGTATAATCACATGCCTTATCAGCGCTATAATTAAAGCAATTGTGGACAGCTGTCTTTACAGTTTCTGCAGACGGTTGACAATCAATTTAAGGACAGTCATTGCATGCTTTAACTCCAGTATCCATTTGAACATGTCGCTGACGTTAACGTTCACCGGGCAAAGTAGCATTCTCGCAGTAAGCTATTTCCCAGCCATCGATTTGAGCAATGGTGGTTACGAGCTCGGTCTTATGGACTTTGTGACTTATTACTCGGTATTGAATGTAAATTTGTCAAATAATAAATTTTACTACGATAACGATGATAAAGAAATTATTATTCCTGAGGGATTTTATGAGCTGGACGACATTCGCATGTATTTGCAACGATCGCTTTCACGGGGTAATGAAGGGAACCCCTTAATACTTAGAGCTAACAACAATATTGTTGCGCCGGGGCGGGGCGTTTTTCTAGAAACTCATGTTAACACAACACAAATTCAACATAACACAACTGTAAACGCAAACTATAAACTTTATTGACAATGTTGCTTTTAATACGTTCGTTCGTCACGAGATCTATCGCAGTTCTCTTCTTCAAATCGTTGCCGGTTTCTCAGCAACCGGAAGGCACCGGATCTCGCATCCGCTCGTTCGTAGGGGCAGCTTTACATCGTTGCGGAACAGCCTTCACGTTGCCGCAACGATGCATCTTCAATCCGTCGCAACACTGTTCCCCCTCTTCAAAACGCGGACGTCCCGACCGCGGCAGATTCAGCTCAGACTGGCAACTTCAATACGAGCTTCTAACCTCCGAATCTGCCTCGAATTTCCAACACCTCTGTCTGTAAAGTAGGTAAACTAATAGATCGAACATTTACCTGAGTGGCCTTTAACAGACAGTCAGCGCCTTGACATTCGTCCTTCGTCCCAAGGAAAACCACTCAAAAACCTTGAGCAAGACGCCGGTGTAACCTTCGGAATACTTCGTCTGAACTCAGACTTCTTCGAGGATGAGGAAATCCCGAGGCTCCTCGCCCTTCCCCTTGAATTCTTGCGGCTTGCGCGCTTCTTTCTTGAGGGCTTCCCGGATGCGGATTCCCCCCAGCCTTAGGAGAGAACTTCCCATGGGATGTTCCCCGATCTCCAAGGAGAATTTCCTCGAAGATCGGTTGTGGAACATACCACAATTCCGCCGTCCGACCGTCTGTGCCCCACTCCGCTATTAGAGTCGAGCATGACTGGGGGGCGACCCTCCCCGGGGAGAATCGCACTTCCCCGGTCGTTCTGACCTGCGGAAATGGAGAGTCCTCCGCGGCCGGTAAGAAAACCCGATCCTCACCTTCTGCGATGAAACGTCCTCTTCTTGGGTGAAGATGTCGGCCATCTTCCTCGACCCTCACCTCGCAGTATCTTCGCAGGGGGCCTCTCGTGAATCGTACCGGGCTAGACGATTCACATGCACAACCCTTGATTTGGACTTCAGGGAACGGACTATCCGGTAAATCAACTCATTCAGCCGATTTTTCACCTCGTAGGGTCCTTCCCAGTCGTATTGGAGCTTCGGGCATCTTCCCTTCGTCCTTCGAGGATTGTATAGCCACACCTTCTCTCCTGGAGCAAAGGAAATTGATCTCGAGAACGAATCATACCACGATTTCGTCCTCTCCGAACAAATTCGCATCCGCTGTCGAACGAATTTGTGAACTTCTTCGATCCTTTTCTTGGTTTCCTCAATGAAATCATCTTTATCCTTTCTCTCAGCAGGAACAGCTCCTCTTAGAAGATCCAGAGAAAGGCGCAGCTCCCGTCCCGTGAGGACCATCGACGGAGTATTCTGTGTCACTTCATATTGCGAGGAACGATAAGCAAGCAAAAACGTTGGAATCCATTCGTCCCAGTCCTTTTGATGTTCTGCAACAAACTGAGACAAATATCGCAACAAGGTTCTAATCATCCGTTCAACGAGCCCGTCCGACTGAGGGTGTAATGGAGTTGTCCTTGTGTTCTTGATTCCAAGTATCTTCATTAGTTCCCTGAAGATGCTTGATTCGAAACTCCGACCCTGATCAGAATGCAGCTCTAGCGGAACTCCATGTCGGCTTATCACTTCCTTCAGCAACGCCGTGGAAATCGTTGTCGCCCGCTGGTTGGGAAGTGAAATAACCTCTGGCCACTTCGAAAAATAATCCATCACAACCAACGCGAATCTATTCTCAGCGAAAGACCTCGGCAGGGGACCAACAACGTCGAGCGCTATCCTCTCAAAAGGTGCTCCTACGTTATAAACCTTCATGGTTCTTCTTCCCTTCTCCGCAGGTGCTTTCCTCGCAGAACAGCTATGGCACCGGCGACACCAATTTTCCACGTCCCGACGGTGGTTTGGCCAAAAGAAGCGCTGTCGAATTTTCGCCAATGTCTTCCTCACCCCAAAGTGTCCTCCAGAAGGCGCATCATGGCATTCCTGAAGGGCTTCGGCAATTTTGCTTTTCGGTACAACCAATAACCGATTGAACTCATTTCCATCAGCAGATTCCCACCTCCGGAACAATAATCCACATTGTACTTCCAAGGAATCCCACGTTTTCCAAAAGTACTTCGCTTCAGGGGAAAGTGCTGAAACATCCTGCCAAGTAGGCTTATTCTCTTCAATCTTCGCTTGTCGAATAAATCGCAGATCCTCATCCTCGTCTTGGGCCTTAATCCAATCTTCCGTCTTCGCAGATACGCAGGTGGTCCTGAGAATAAGATGCTCTTCTTCGCGATCTTGCTCCAGACGTAAGCAGCGTTTGCATTGCAAAGCTTCGCATGGTCCCCTGGAAAGGCTGTCTGCATTCCCGTGGTTCTTTCCTTCACGATGTTTGATCTCGAACTCGTACTGTTGAAGACGCTCTATCCATCTTGCAGTTTGTCCTTCGGGATTCTTGAAAGAGAGGAGCCATTTTAAGGAAGCATGATCCGTCCTCACCAAGAACTTGCGGCCATAGAGGTAATGGTGGAAATGCTCAATGGATTTTACGATGGCTAATAGTTCCCTTCTTGTCACACAATAATTTCTTTCCGCCTTTCCCAGCACCTTCGAGAAATACGCAATCACCTTTTCTTGCCCATCTTGAATCTGGGAAAGGACTGCACCAATTCCATTGCTTGATGCGTCGGTGTCCAAGATGAAATCCGCATCAGGCAAGGGGTAAACCAAGATAGGGGACTTCACAAGATGTGTCTTCAAGTCTTCGAATACCTTCTGGCATTCCTCTGTCCATTGGAAAGAAATCTTGCTCTCCGTCAAACGATACAAGGGCTTTGCAATCGCTGAAAAGTTTCGGACAAATTTCCTGTAATAAGTGCAAAGTTCTAAGAAACTTCGCAGTTCCGTCTGATTCTTGGGTACAGGCCATTCCCGTACCGCGGCTATCTTCTCGGGGTCCGTCTTAACGCCTTGTTCAGAAACCATGTGACCGAGGTATTTAACCTCCCGGCAAAAGAAATTGCATTTCTTCGGGCTCATGACCAATTTCACCTTGCGCAGGCGGGTGCAAACTTTCCTCAAATTTTCAATTTCCTCCTCGAAACTTCTTCCGAAAATTATAACATCGTCCAGGTATACCAGACAGATTTTCCAGCTTAAATCCGTCAGTACCGTATCCATAAGACGTTCGAAAGTAGCAGGAGCATTGCAGAGTCCAAACGACATCACCTTGAATTGCCGAAGACCAGTACCAACACAAAAGGCGGTTTTCTCCTTATCCTCTCCGTGTACAGCAATTTGCCAGTAGCCACTTTGCAAATCTATCGTCGAGAACCAGGTTGCACCAGCCAGGGCATCTAGCGTGTCCTGAATCCTGGGAAGCGGATAGGAGTCCTTCTTCGAGACTTCGTTAAGACGACGATAGTCTACACAGAATCGGGTGCTTCCATCCTTCTTCTTCACCAGTACAATTGGAGAAGACCATGGACTTCCTGATTTCTCAATTACTCCCTGCCTTTCCATTTTCGCAAGCAGCTCTTCAACTTCACCACGGCGATGTATAGGCAAACGCCGCGTTGGTTGTTTAATCGGACGATGATCCCCAGTGTCAATTCTGTGTTGAACGACATCGCATCTTCCTACTTGATCGGGATCCCTTGCGAAAACGTCTTGAAATTCGTTTAATAACTTTCGGAATTCAGTCTTCTGCTGTTCGGAAAAGTCAACAGAGCAACATCCATACAGATCTTGAAGAAATTCCGGAGTAGAAGCTTCATTCTTCATTTCCGCAAGCATCAAGACCCGGTCTTCAGGATGATTCCTCTTCAAATCCATATCTTGATGTCCTTTAATCCGGAGTTTTCCTAGGATGAAATCCAGCTGGCAAGAATGCTTTCGGAGAAAGTTCGTTCCTAAAATGCATTCTTCAACCATTTCAATCAAAAGAAAATCTTCCTCGGTTCGGAGGCTTCCAATGGTAACAGAGAAACGTCGTTTTCCTAGAATTTGTAACTTTTCACCGGAAACAGAGTAAATGTTAATGTTTTCTTGTACTCCCGCCGCACAAGACTTGTCATTCTTGTGAAATTTCATTAAGTTCACACTTGAGCCCGTGTCGATGACGAACCGACACCTCCTTCCCTCGACGGTTCCCTCGACGCTAGTCGAATCTTCTGACAAGTTTGTCTTCCTTACAACGGGGGTAGAAGAAAACGAAGCCGGAGTCTCCCCCTTTACGCTGACTTCTTCAAGTTTCCCTTCTTCATGTTCTTCTTAGGACAGTCTCGCTGCATATGTCCAGTTTGTTTACAATTCCAACATTCCACGATCCTCTTGTTACCATCCTCCTTGCCCAAAAGTTTTCCTTCTTTGTCCTGAAATCTCCGTTTGCGGGGCTCTCCCCTCGAAAAAGAAAAAGGTTTGAATGACCGTTCGGGCCTAACGTACGGCGTCGATACTGCCTCGACGGCTTCAATTTCGAGAGCCCTCACGACGGCGGCTCGCAACGAAATGAAACCGCCGAGTCGCAAGGTCCGCCTCATCTCTTCATTGACCAGCGCAGCAATGAATTGAGAGGCCGCGAGCTTGTCTCTGACTTCTGTCGGACAATCGCCGAACGCAGCTTGTGCCAGCCTTTCAATCTCTGCTGCGAAATCGGAGATGGACTCTCCTCTCCGTTGTTTATAATTTTGGAACCTTACGTAATTTAAATTAGCGAAATTTTTCATTCCATAACGGAATTCCAAAGCCGAAATCAACGCGGTATAATCGAAGCGTCTTTCAACGGGGAGAGTCGTCAAAATGCTTCGAGCCGGCCCCTCCAACGATGAGACCAAGGCCAACGCCTTCCTTGGTCCATCCCATCCGTTCGCCTCCGCAACGGTCTCGAATTGAATCTTGTACTCTTCCCAACAAGATTTTCCATCAAACACAGAGGGTTTCAGAGTGTAACCCAAATCGGAAACACTCTGATTTACCCTTCTCCTACTTTGAGGGACCGACTGTGAAGCTGAAAGGCCCGCGAGCCTGTCAGAAGTAACAGGCTCGCGCTCCCTATCGCGGACCGTGGCTCCCGAAAGCCGTTCTAATAGTCGCTCAACATTTGAGGATAGGACCTGATACTGGTCTTCGACAGCTCCGATCCTCTCCTCGACGGCAGCGTCTCTGGCCGAAGCGGCAGCCCTCTCCATTGTCCGCCTCTCTTCGGCTCGCTCCCGTTCCTCAACAAATAAGCGTTGCTGCTCCTGGAACTGCGTTGCGAGGTTCCGCGGCAGTCCTTTTAAGAGCACCTCCAACGACGAAAAAGTCTCCGCCCTGGCAGCAGAACGAGTCGTAATCCCGCTTCTGGCACCACTGTTGCGCCGGGGCGGGGCGTTTTTCCAGAAACTCATGTTAACACAACACAAATTCAACGTAACACAACTGTCAACGCAAACTATGAACTTTATTGACAATCATGCTTTTAATACGTTCGTTCGTCACGAGATCTATCGCAGATCTCTTCTTCAAATCGTTGCCGGTTTCTCAGCAACCGGAAGGCACCGGATCTCGCATCCGCTCGTTCGTAGGGGCAGCTTCACATCGTTGCGGAACAGCCTTCACGTTGCCGCAACGATGCATCTTCAATCCGTCGCAACAATATGATGAAGAGCGAAATCAAGTGTGATTACAGCATAAATTTTACCAAACCCAATACTGTTGGCTCATTGCTAGGGTTTTCGGCGAATCGGGTGCTACAACCGCGCACACGATACATGAGTTTTCGCCTACCGTTCCACCAGGATATAAGATATCGGGAAGACCAACACAGATCATTTACCTTCCGATTACTGCACGAAGCATTTCGGATTTGACGATTCGCGTTGTGAATCAAGACGGTCAATTGCTCGATTTTCGAGGGGAACAGATCGTCGTTCGACTGCATGTGCGGAGACAACGACTCTAGTGGGAAATGCTTGTGCTGAACGAAGCGGAGCAGGTGAAACAGACGACGCGTAGAAACAAAGTGAAGACAATTCGATCGCTTGCACACCACACTGTATCGAATATTGACTGTCTAAAACCATCAGGCGAGAAGACAATTCGATCAACCAAGAAACTTACTGCATCGAATGTTGAATTTCTGAAATCGTTGGGTTTTGTTGTACGAAATGGCTAATATCTTAGACATTGGAAGCGAACCTATCTTTGACGACCGCATCGTCAAGATTGAGACTCACACGTACAACCCATACGCCAACACAACGTTTGGACACAACGACGAGATACGAATACTTATACAACAGCAGGATTTATACACGTTACCATGTGAGAGCTTTCTATACGTTGAAGGAAGATTCACAGTAAAGAAGTCAAACAAAGTGTCCGAAGCATATCTCGGAAATAATTGTGTTGCGTTTCTGTTTGATGAAATTCGATATGAACTTGGTGTGGAGGTCGATCGTAACAGAAACGTTGGAATAACAAGTACCATCAAAACCTTTGTGTCCTCAACATATGACAAATCGCTAATTTTATGGAATGCTGGATGGGCCTTACAATCAAACATACCAACAGGTTACTTTAACTTTTGTGTACCACTCAACATGCTGTTAGGGTTTTGCGAAGATTACAAGCGTATAGTAGTCAACGCTCGACATGAACTCATTCTTATACGCGCTTGCAGTGATAACAATTGCATAGTTGCAAATTCCGCGCTGGAGCCGGAGATCGAATTACTAAAGATACAGTGGCGAATGCCGCGCATTATACTGAATGATACGAATAAACTATCGATGTTGCGAATTTTGGAAAGCGGGTAATACTTAAGCATGAGTTTTCGTTCGTAGAACCTGTACGAGTACCCATTATTGCAAAGTACAACAAAACATTCATGGGCTGTTAAAACTGTAACTCAGTAACTGGAGAAACCGCGATACGTCATTTTTGCGCTGCAGACTGGTCGAAAGAACATCATGTCTAAAAATGCGAGCAACTTCGATGAATGTAACTTGACCAACGTGAAACTTTATCTAAACTCTGACTTTTATCCTTGCGATAACTTGAATCTTGATTTTGATAAAAACAGATATGCTATTCTTTTTGATATGTATGCACATTTTCGTAAAGCTTATTACGGATACGACTGTTACGAAACGCTTTGCAACAGAGAGAACTTTTCGTTGTATGGACCGTTTGTAGTAATTGATTGCTCGCGACAGAACGAATCAATCAAGAGTGCCACCGTACATGTGCGAATAGAATTTGATTGTAAAGAAAACGTGCCAGCAAATACTACCGCGTATTGTCCTATTTTGCACGATCGTGTCGTCGAATACTGTCCACTGTCCAACGTTGTGCGCAAAATCACATAAACTGCAACATCAGCAATATCTGTAATATGTAAGAGATGGACATATCGCATTGAGACAAAGTTTCAAAGATATTGTCGCGATGGTGCCAACGTTTGTTGATATACAAGAGTTCATCAACAACACCGCGTTTATTGTAAAGGAAGTGGCGGTGCTGAGAAAAGGAAGCATTCTCGCACATTATATCTTCCAAAGCCCACATCCTTGGAATATACTGTCTGCAGCCGATAAATCACGGGCTACTTGGGTGATGAAAAACCATCATGAGTTGTCGTGGGAGGATGGCTTCGTTCCATACAGCATGGCGAAACAATTGATTACAACGGCAATAGCGGATGAAGATGCAAGGACTGCCATGTATGTCAAGGGACGTCAAAAACTAGGATGGTTGACAAATTTGATGGAGGATATTGAAACCATTGATGCTGATTACAAAGATATCGAGTGTTTGAAAAATCTTGATCGTGTTAATACATTGCGATGCGACAACCATGAAAAGACTTATGCTTTACAAAATGTATTTAAATTGTACAACTGGTGGTTGAAATACCGGAAATAAATGTATTTTTTTGTTTTTAAAATGCACTTTTACATCATTTTTAAAGAGACATCTAATTCCTTTTTCCCACCTTCGTAGCAATTTTATAAAATTATGAACTTTCAGAATACATCTTAAATTTCTTCAATTTATACAAGTTAATGAGCAATGCGGTGTTTGGTAAAACTATGGAAAATGTATGCAATCATGTCGGTGTAAAATTAGTAACAACTTGGGGGAGGGAGGTGTGGTATGGAGACACTGATCACAATACCATGTATACAGGGTGTTCGGCCACCCCTGGAAAAAATTTTAATGGGGGATTCTAGAGGCCAAAATAAGACGAAAATCAAAAATACCAATTTGTCGATGGAGGCTTCGTTAAAAAGTTATTAACAATTAAATTCAAAAATTTCAAATCGTTCTTGAAAAATTATTTTCGTTTGCGGGGGTTAATCACAATCATTTTTGGTGAATACACATACCTCCGAAATCCTATCCACTTTCGAGAAAAAAAATCGGGTAGGTGTTAAAATTTTTCGGCGGGAAAAAAAATTTCAAATCGTTCTGGAAAAATTATGTTCGGTTGCGGGAGTCAATTACAATCATTTTTGGTAAATAGATATATCCCTGAAATCTTGCGCATTTTCGAGAAAAAAATTCAGTACGGGCGGAACTTGAAACGTTAATAACTTTTTAACGAAGCCTCCATTAACAAATTGGTATTCTTGATTTTCGTCTTATTTTGGCCTCTAGAATCCCCTATTAAAATTTTTCCCAGGGGTGGTCGAACACCCTGTATATATAAATTGTTTTATTACATACTATAATTACAAAAAGGATTAATAAAAAATTATTAAGAAATGTATAAAAAATGACTAAAATATATATCTGTAAAATATATATAATAACAAAAATATAATAATAATAAAATATATACAATGATAAAAAAAAATATATGTTTAATATGGTATATTACATATGATCACCGGCCGCACCGGTATCTCGTGGGGGGGGGGAGTCCTAATACATAATACCCCACAATTTCGCGTATTGCTTCGATTGTAGATTTTCGTATGGTACAATTGGCAATGTGCCATACTATAAGTTCGCGCATACCCCGCCACAAGCAAATGTTCGGGGCCGCGGTCATAGTTTATTGCTTCATGAGACGGAAGCATGTTGAAACAATTCTTGCAAATTCGTTCATTTTCCTACCCCCCCCCCCCCCCCGCCCCTCCAACACCTGCCTCCTCAAAGATAGTCTCGTAGTTGTATAATCCCATACAGGGATGGGTGTAATAATGTCTCCGCATATGTATTTCTCATACCCCGATCATCAATGGTTATGATACCTGCCGTGAGACGAGAATGTTCATATTAAAATATTATGCCACTATGTTGTGTAATTGAGGTTGTTAAAATATGGTGTGGGCTATTTTGATAAAAAAATAATTATTTTTGTTTACATACCAAGATTCCATCTATCAGCGATCATTATTGTTGTTATTGTTGTTGTTGTTCACTTTTTTACTGTTGTAAGGGAGGGTTACGTGTCCTGGAGGGGACGGCGAGGAAAACGTGAACAGATTGGGAGAGGATGGTGGTAAGGGGTAGATGGGGAAGGTGTGGGTGCTTAAGAAGACACTGACCACTTTGGTGGATGCAGGAGTCAGCCCGGAGGTGGACTCGTGTTTATTTGACTTCTCGTACAAAAGTCCGACGTCGGAGGTTGCTAGACTTTGGCTCAGTGCGCGGGGCATTGAGTAGTCCTTCCGGAACGGTGGTGGGGCGCTCTCCTGCAGTTTGGCACATCCGCGTAGGAGCCGGCACTGAGGAGCTTTCCCGAGCGAGTATACGCGACTGTTAGCCGATAGGTTTTCCAGCAGTTTGGCACGTCCGCGTAGGAGCCGGCACTGTGGAGCTTCTCTGACTTAGTCGGATAGAGACTGTCGAACATGGGCCTGAGGGCCCGTATTTATACTCGGGGTAGCGCGCTAGCGCTGACCTGGGCCGCCGCTGATTGGTCGCGACCCTTTCTATTTTTAGCGTTACCCGAGTATTTTGGCGAGAGCTACGTCGGTGTTTTATCCTAGTTAAAACTAAGGGCGCGGGGTATTGGCGAAAGTCGCGTCGTCGTTCTTATATCTATTAAGTCGCGTTACACTGTTGAATTTTTCTACTATAAATGGCATGGGCTGGTCGTACAACAGTTTATGTAGTAAATTGTTCGGGTGGGGAGGACTTGGTCTTCTTCTTCTTAGAAATGGGAGTGATACTCGCTCGTATCTGCTAGTAGTTTTCTACCGTTAGTAGAATTGTATGCCCCCAGCTTCTCCCACAGCGTTCTGCAAACTTCGCGTTCTTGGATCTTTCATGGAGTTACAACCATATGTATACTGGTACGTCTAAAGCGGTATTTTGTAATGTCTCCATGGCAGCGTCTCGGTCGAATATGATACAATATATCGTTTGTCATTGTGCGGCCTCAGAGCAATTTTTGTTTCTGATATTGTGTACACTTCATGTAACGTGGATCTCATACACGATTAGTTCGTGCTACAACATTACTCCTAACACCTTTCACCTTTTTCGTATCATTCTTGCCATCAACTTGCAAGGCATACATCTTTGCTCTCAATCCGATAAATTCAGTCATAATCGCACCATTATTTTCGTCTTTCATTAAACCTGGTACCTTCTTATTGACGAGCGGAATACCATATCGATTATCTGTGGGATAATCGCTCGTGTCAAAGCGGGCAATGTCACGTATCATAAGTTCATAAATATTGTTACATTCGATGTGGTAAAATAGACTGTCTGTATCGATGTACATAATTTTACATTTCTTGCTATGTGCGGGTAACATGTAATCATGATGGAATTCATACAAACAAACTTTAGATATATCTAGTATACACATACCCTCATAGATTGGTTTGTTAAATTTTACTGACAGTTTACGCAATTCGATTACAACTAAGTCTTCCGAAAATATGCTGCGACTGCGGAAATTTGGTTTAGCGATCAGTGCCTCCGCACAGTATCTCCCTTCCCATTTTGTTACTAATTTTACATGTACATGATTGCGCACATTCTTCTTAGTTTTGCCGAACACTGCATTATTCATTAACTTGTATAAATTTTTCCCAAAATCATTTGTAGCAAGAGATCTGAATTTTGTATTTAGTTCGATGTAATCGCGAAGCCATGGAGATTGTGAAAACTGTAATATGCGGTGAACTTCAGTTACGCGAAGGCCGTGACGAATGCATTGCTGTAGATTGCGGTACTGTACTACGTAACGCTTCTTATCGTATAGTGTCGCGAGGAGCTTTTCCTGACGCTGGCCAGGCGGTTTACCACGCGCTGGACAGAACGGTAGGTCAGTGTGCGCATCATGCAGATGTTGTGGATACTCCAGGTCGACTTCCAAAATATACCCCATCGATGAGTCTAACGCTATGACCATTACATTTGTATCTTTGTTGTTAGCCCACTGAAAATTGGCGTATGGTAATGGTTGACACATTGCCCAGCCGTACAAATTATTTACATCGAAATACATGAGATATGATGACGGTTGCGATGGATCATACGATTGCATGTACTTGTTGTTGGCTCGTGCACGTGTGTTGGAACATTGACTCAAACCATCACGTATACCACGTTCGATGAATAGGACCATGTCGATATCGGTAAGAAGTTCGAAATTGATACGTGTATGCTTCAGCATGGTATCCCACGTAAAACCAGGCAGAGTATAATAGTGCGCAGGATCGAGTCCATAACTTGTGATGCAATCATTGCGAAAATTTTCAAAAATATCAGCCAACAGCGAGACATCAGTCTTTAGATACAAATCGCTATACTCGCCGAGCGTGTGAATAAAGAACCGGGTCCACATGTTGACGGCGTACACGTAGTCGTTTTCGGATACTGTATCACCAGTCAAGGAGCTGTAAAATGAATTACGCGATGGCAAACATGATTGCTCCAACTTTTCGATACAGTCAATGTACTCATACGGAAACACGCCCTTCCGTGTCAATAAATCAAAATCTTCCGCAGATAACTTTTGAAACTCGGATCGTATAATTTGAAGATGATCTTTACTCAGAAAAGATACCAATTTTTCAAGACTTGTATCTAAAAAGTTAAACGAATCCATGAATTGCAATTTTATGCATCTGCGCGAGTTCGATTCTTCATCCGTGTTTTCAATGTATTTTGTTAATGAAATATACTTTTCTTTTGTTATTGGCAATACAGTGATGTCAACCTCGAATGCTGTGGCCATCACTTTGATAATAAAATGTGAATCATAACCAGATAAATTGTGATAGATCACGGGAATGACAAACGCGTCTTTATAATTTAGATTGTGATTTGAATGCGCGGGTCCTCTGTATCGACCGGTCAAATGACAATGATCGCGTACCTGCTTGTCATCTCGCGCAGACGGTGTTTCGCATATGTGACAGTGTGTTGCAGTATTAAAATTTCGTAATTGTTCAGTTGATAAATTTTCCATGGGTACATTGGTCGATAAAATGGACTTTACACGATATGAGAAATCTTGAAGTTGTCTCACAAACCATGACACGCAATCAGGATCGCGACGCTATTGAAACATAGATAATGAATCGTCGTACGAGCACCGCACATAATATCCCACACTAAATACTCGATGATGCTGGTACGTGTATTTTGACGCTTCTCGATCAGTAGCCGTTTTCTCCAGGATACATTCTAGATTGGCATACACGATAAACGGAACACGCTCTTTCCTGCTGTAGTTACTGAAGCTAAGCCACTTGCTGCCATCATCATTTGGTAATATGATTGCGCAATCATTCATCTTCTCACAATCCATGGTGTGAGCTTCTATTTTCACATTCGAACTAAAGTAGTGCAAGCATCTGCAATAAGAGATATAATTTTTATCTAACAAAAAATATTTAGAAAGAATTTATATATATACATACCTATCGCAAAAGTATTTTCTGCCATCATGTTTACTCAATTGTGTGCACACGAGGCGAAATAAATTCTTGATCCACACGAAATGTCCCACGTTGTTTGCTCCTTCGAAATACAACAAATTGACATGCTTCATCTTCTTATCGGCGACTCGTATCGGTAGCACCTTCTTTTTCTCAATGCTATAGACGTTGATGGAGATGTTGTTGACATGTTCAATCTTTTTAATTTGGTTCAATGTCATTGGAAATTCAATATCTTGGATATTCAACACTGTTGTATAATGAGGATATGACGATGCCCGATATACATGGCTTTTGGCTGGATGCACAGCAGCCACCACCGACCACGCGAAACATGCGTTGCTCGTCGAGCGTACGTTGATTACAGCTTTCTTTAGTCGTATCTCTCGCGGTAATTGCATGGTACATCCCACATGCATTGACATAAATTTATTTACATTAACAATTAAATTAAGTATACGTGACAGTGACCACCCACTATCGCGTTCCTGAAACTCGTCTAAGGATGCTAGAATGGGTTCGATGACGCGCAAATCATACCATTCGCGTAGATCGGACAAGCGAAAAAGTTCACAGTTTTTTGTGTTAACACTTTTGTTTGCACGTTTGTTACCAGCCACAAATTCACCGTTAAGTATAGTATTTATTTTTACACTGTTATGATTCAACACAATGTTCTGCACATGATCGAGTACAATGTCCCTTGCATCTTCGAGAAAATTGCGAGGCTCTATGTGGTTAGAATTTATCTCCACACCGGTCAATATACGGTTAGTGAAAGTTGTCTCAATTTCACGCCATCTGAGTCTTGCACTGTGTCCTGCACCCACATGTACAAATCGATTACGTGTCGAATCTTTCAGACTTTCCAATCTAGCGATACGAGCAATCAATGATTGTTTTTTGCCGATTGAGAGTCGCGATCTCTTGATTCGGCTTTGTTCCTCCAAAGAATTGAGATAATCATCAAATCGATGTTCCCATATACTGTATTCTTCCCTCGACCTTAATTGAGCGGCCTGCTCGTACAGCTCTTGATGATCCATACTGCCGTCTTTGTGTGGACGTGAACAGTGATGCACGCGATATATTACAAAATCTGCGTCTCGATGATGCTGTCGGTGATGCTCGCGATATATTAAAGAAATCTGTGCTCGCGATTACAATGTTATACGTTTTTGCAAAAGTTACCAATAACTCGTACCGTGGATCCCTTGATGTTTTAAATCATCAAAAGGCATCTAATTTCTTTCCCGCGGTAAGGCTCTCGATATATTACAAAAATCCAAATGCAATGTTATACGTTTTGCAGAAGTTGTATGTTTGCACGTGTTCAAGGTAATCTAAAGGCATTTGCAAAAGTTGCACTTTTCGCAGAAGAACACGTGACATAAAAATTCCGTCCACCACATTGCCTCTGATAATTAACTCTTCTTTTTTTTACCAGAGACATCTAATTTCTTTCCCCTTCTTTTTTACCAACCTCTGGCAACTACCTCTTTCTTTTTTACTAACCTCTGATAAGTACCAACCGTTAATACTAATTACCGACCATTGATACTAATTACTGATCGTTGGTAATAGTTACCGACCATTAATACTAATTACCGACCCCCCACCCCGATATCTGGGCCCCTTCCCTACACCTCACCCCCGACAGACCCTCCGCGCTCGCCTCCCACTTCGACGTGTGGGCCCCCACCCCTCTCGCCCTCGATTACCCCCTCTCCCGCAACCCTCCTCGGGGGTCCATGGTTTCGAACTCTCCTTACTCATCTACTAATAATTAAAAATCAAACTCTATTGCATGAATAGCAGTCAATTTAATTTATTCCATTTTACAGTAATGAATTCAGTGGGGAATAAAAAAAAGGGCAAGACGAATGTGGACGTTTCAATATACGGCGTATGGTAATTGTTTAAAGATCGAGTTAATCCGATTTGATTTAAACCTGAAATAATTCATTAGTCGTTTTGTTTTCGATATACGCGACCGACTAGAATATTCTAGGTCGATGCGTCCGCGATTCGAAACATAAGGCAGCAGAAAAAACCTCGCTTCTCGGGTTTTTCTGTAAGCCACGCGAACGCTACAGTAACGTTCAATTTCGAACACGCGGGTTGAACGCTCGACCATAGAGAAGGTACGAAAATTATACGTTAGACAGAGACGGACGAGAGACACGGCGACAGCGCCGCGTGTCGAAGGATTCCTCCTCTCACGCGTACATTTTGGCAGCTTGTGCTCGTCCATCACTTGCAATTGAAATCCTGCTGAGCGCACATCGGCAATCGATCACGCTCCGTAGAATCTAAGAGAATCTCCGAAAAGTTTCGAGTTCTTCGAACTTTCGTCGAGACATATCTCGTGATCAATCAGCTGATTCAGTCACGTATTCGAATAGTTCGAGTTATTCGAACTTTCGGTAAGCGGACAAGCGACGTATAGCGGTAGCTTCACTGGTTTAGATTGCGTAAGCAAACTCATACTAGTAACCTACGCGCAATTCCGTTTTGTCGAATCAGCTAGTTAATCGATTAGGTCGTGAGTACGACCCGGTTAAAAGGCTGCGGAAACTTGTTGGGATCAACGTGATTTTCCCTCAGCAGTGAACTTCGGTTCGCGTCAGCCTGACTTTTCCGCGGACTGCTGCAAACAGCGGTCGTGTGAGAGGCATCGAGATTATGACTCGATCTTCCCTTGTTTGTCGAACGGTCTTGCACACATCTATAGGGGCCTTCGTGACGTATATACCCTGGGTGGACTTGCCGTCTTCCAGTCGGAGCGTGGGACGAGTTATTCCAAGCCCAACTTCCGGCGATCAGCTAAAGCGCTGTTCACTGACCGCCAGTCCTGTACGGCCACTGTGCGTAGAATGCGACTTGTAAAGCACCGTGGTGTTATAGTCCCAATCGTAAGTCGTCAAGTGCGCCGTTTAAAGACTGCACCACACCGTGTTCCGTACGCATAAACGAAGACGGTAAGGGGCCGAGGACCGGGTGACGGTTGGAGTCTTACAACCTCCCTCTAATCGCCCTTTCCTGCGACAATCAAGTGTTGCAGCCGCCAAAGAAATGAGACTGGATCTCGTCTTCACGAAATAATAACAGAGCGATTCTCGATTTAAAGGGAACGCTCAGATGAACATACAGTCCACTAGTTTAGCTGCGTATCGCGGTGACAGAGATTCCCGCTCCTGAGTGCGACAAGCACGAACCAGGAACGAGCGAAGAAGAGTAAGACACACAACGTGACTCACGTCGATAGGTATTTCACGCCTATTCGTGTCTCTTTCTGTTACAGGGCCTCATCTGGCAGAAACATAAACAACGGCTGGCAGCTGCCGACTTTCCACCTGCATCCGTTGGATTAAACAAAAAAAAAAGAATAAATGGCTTAGCCGAAAAATAAAAATTCAATTGTATCTCTTATTTTCCTTCAGTTCCTTCTCTCGAGATCCGGACCTCCGTTAGGCGAGGTATTTCAAACCTCCTCCCCCGATCAGTAATGTTACAAATAAATAAGGATTTTTTACATTCTAATGAGAGAAGGGAAATGAAGATCTATCAGATTTACATTGAACGGTAACATGCACGTTATTGTTTTTCCAATATTTCAATTATTTCATTATGTAAATTTTGTTGGAATAAATGCACCCACTTCTTTCTGTTAATATATTTATTATAACAATGATAAAAATAACATATAAAGGTCTTTGTTAGAATAGGGAGGGTTCAAATATTTTATTTGAATGTCTCGTCTAACGGAGATCCGGATCACGAGGGAGAGGACGTTGGAAAAGTAAGAATTGCACGTTTAATTTATTTTCGCTTCGTCGATAACTTGACGAAGCCGTTTATTTTATTTTCAACGCAACAGAACTTTGACTCTTAATTTTTGTTTGTATTTCTTCCTAGGCCTCGAACGTCTGGCCGTTGTCTGGCCGGAAAAAAACTGTCGATTGGCCCGGCGGTTCGTGTCACGCTGTACTGAAACAAAAGAGACGAAACTATACGTAAATACTCGGTAACGTTAGTCACGTTGTCCGTCTCGTTTTAATATTCTCGCGCTCCTGTTTGTGCTTGTCGCACTTAAGAGTGGGGAACTCAGCCGCTGCGTTACGCAGCTAAGCTAGGGGACTGTATGTGTGAACGTTTCCTTTAAACTAGGAAACGTTTGATTGCAGTTTGGGAAGGCGAGAATCAATCTCGATTTTTCCACAACTGCATGTCTGGACTGTCGTAGGAGAGGTTAACAGAGAGAAGTTGTGAGGCTCCAACTGTTTGCCTGCTCCTCGTCTTCTCACCATTCTCGTAATGCGTGCGGGTGTGGTGCAGTACCTTAACGGCGCATGCAGCGACTGACAATTAAGGTACGTTCACCACGGCGCTATTTGAGCGGAGTTCTACGACCAGTATCCGTACACACTGGCAATGAGTGAACCGCGCTCTAGCTGGTCGCTGGATGCCGGAACTCAAAGGTTGTTCCGAACATCGACAGGAGGACGGCAAGTCCACTCAGGGTATATACGCCACGAAGACCCCTATAGGTGGGGGTTTAACCGTTCGACAGTCAAGGGAGGTTCGAGAATCAAACTCGATACCTCGGACACGACCTCTGATTGCAGTGATACGTGCCTGAATTCAGACTGATGTGGATTATAGCCACCGCTGAATGGAAATCTCGTATTATAATCCACGAGATTTTACAGTCTTGTTGATATGGTCGTAGCCCGACCTGATCTGTTTTGAATTATAAACGGGTTGCGGAAAGATTCACGGTAAGGGATTGTTTCACAATCCGTTCTCGTATTGAGTCCTTCCCGTCCACGTTTATGGTTGCTTTTGATTCGAATTGTAAACGGGTTATGGAAGGATGCACGGTAAGGGATTGTTTTACAATCCGTTCTCGTATTGAGTCCTTCCTTTTCGTTTACAAGTTCGTTGGTTCGAAGTGTAAACGGGTTACGAAAGGATTCACGGTAAGGGATTGTTTCACAATCCGTTCTTGTATTGAGTCCTTCCTTTTTGTTTACGATTTCTTCGTGTTAAATGGTAAACGGGTTGAATAAGGAATCACGGTAAGGGATTGGTTCACAATCCGTTCTCGTATTGATTCCTTTCCTCGTTTACGATTTCTTTGGTTTAAACTGTAAATGGGTTGCGGAAGGATTCACGGTAAGGGATTGTTTCACAATCCGTTCTCGTATTCAGTCCTTCCTTTTCCACGTTTACAATTTCTTCGAAAGTTCGAATAACTCGTAACTATTCGGTCGTATTGGAATGTCCGTGGAGCGGGGTCGTATGCCCATGTGCTCCCTGCCGGTTCCAGATTAAGAGTGACGGACGAGCACGGACAGTCAAAAATGTTCGCTCGAAGGGTGAAACCTCCGTAGAGCGGCGCTGTAGACGTTTTTTTGAGTCCGTCTTTATCTAATACAAAATTGTCGTACCTTCTCTAGACACGCGCGTCGAAACTTTCGTTTCGAAATTGTGCGTTACGTAGTCGATCGCGTGATGTTTCGAAAAAACCCGAGTGCGACTGTTTTTCTATCCCGTACTCTTACATACGCCGAAAAACAATACCGGGTGACGAATTTTATTCTACTTTAGAATACGTTGAATTAACGCGATATTTAAACAGTCTTAAAATGTACACGTGCTTTCTCGCATGGGAGTCCCTCGCAACTGTTTGCCACGCCACATCGGCAACAGCTTTTTCGCGCCAGACGTTCGATTGTTTATCGATCGTCCACGAGACGATGCCAACCTATGGGAGTCACTCGTGAATATATGGTTACCAACCATCATTCCCCCTCTACGAGTGACAATGATAGCATTATATCCTAGTAATTACATTTTTATATCTAGCAAATTAATCTCATGCAACGACCAGCTGAGTTTTTCACGTGTTACAGCTTTAGTTAAGAAATCCGCAATCATATGTTTCGTGTCCACATGTTTAACCTCGAGCTCTCCTTTCTCTAATTCATCTCGTACAAAATGGAATTTTAAGTTAACGTGTCTAGTTTTACTCGAAGAGCGATTATTTCCTATTCAATCGATAGCTGCTCTATTATCGCAAAGTAGAGTTATGGGACTACGATAAAACATTTGGAGACTCATTTCAGTTAAGATATTGTTAACCCAATTAATATCTTTCACCATCTTGGAGCATGTGAACGATTCAACGACATATGTCGAAAGGTCAACGCTTTTTTGTTTGTTAGATCGCCACGTAACTAGAGAATCACCAATTAATATCGCTCCCCCTGAGAAGGATTTTCCTCCCTCCCCGTTTCCCCAACTCGCGTCTGCATAGCCCTTTAAAACGCCATGAGTTGTACTGTAAAACAGCAGTTTATCTGTCGTACCACATAGATATCGCAACACTTTCTTAACTAATACAAAATGTCTCTCCTCAGGTCGACTGTTGTATTGTGATAAGTATGATACAACGAACGCAATGTCTAGCTTAGTTCGATTTGACAGATATAACAATTCTCCAATTAACTCCTGATACATTCCTTGTTCAATACTATCTTTCGTTGGTTCGAAAGATTTGTCTTTCCCTGGCACTATGGGTGTAGTAACTATATTACAGTCGTTCATATTATGCTTAACCAATTATTTTTCGATGTACTTTGCTTACGATAGTCCGATTCCTGTTTTAAAACGCTCAATTTTTATGTTTAAAAAGACATTCGTATCCGTCGTTTCAGTAATCTCATACGATTCCTCCAGTTGTGATACTATAGAGACGCATACCCCTTTATTCTTATAGAAAATTGTAAAATCGTCGACGTATATGGTCATAACAATATAATCGTTCTCTTGTTTTAAGAAAAATATGCAGTTCTCTGACATTAGTTGTTTGAATCTTATCCCTAGGAGAGTATTCTTAAAATTAATATACCTGTTTAAATAACGCGTTAATTCGTTGATTGAAAACGTCGCTTAAACCATCGCGTGATCGATAGAAAAAGCAGGACATTTTTTATACGGTGTTATTCTCAGTTTACGCGACATTCCAGAGCCTTCTCTGCAGCGTAATATGTTTCGAGAGCAATACCGTGTAGAAAAACTGCAAACTTACTTTCGATAGGAATCACGCGATCGGCCTAGTAACGGTTCCCAGGGAACAGGTGTTACTACATCGAAATTACAGAGAGGATACGAAATTAATAAAGAGACAGACAGCTTACACCAGACAGCGCCACGAGACGAAAATTTCCCCTCTCGTGGCCACGGTTAAGCAGGTCTGTCTCGGAGACACTTGCTACCTGGTTCTCGACGAGTGCGGACCTCCTAAGCCGACCTCGTCTAACATCGCAGATCGATATATACGATTACTTAGATTCGTCTAATTCTATCGTCGATCCACCAAACCGACACGGAACGAAATAAAGACTGCTGCGGATTGGAAAGAATCACACTAAGTCAAATTCCGTACCCTACGGTTTCGTGTGAATACCTCGATTTCTGCGGTGAACGAACCATTCTGGGAACAGAAAATTTTCTCGAAAATTTGAGTAATTTTCCAACCCGCAATCGGTGGCTGAGTATAATCAAATTTACACTTGAATAGTGCTTGATTATCGCCACCGTTGAGTCGAAATCGCGTACTGCTGCAATCAGCGATCCTGTACAAGAACTGAGAGAATTTCTCGATTCTCTTTTGGCTATTGCACGGTTCAAAAACCAACCTATAGGGCGCCTTTGTTGCAAATTCCGTGGGTTGGGATCGCCGTTTTCCAGGGTCGAATCTGAGCTTGGGATAACACCCCCGTAAGGGCCTTATTGGCCACGCACCCGTTTAGTTGGCCAGGCGGCAGGGGAGGTGAACCCCTCCACGCACCCGTTTGGTTGTCCAGGCGGCAGGGGAGGTGAACCCCTACGTGGCGCGTCCCCAGGTGGCGGATAGGGGTAGCCGCTGGGATGGGGTGCGGGGATGGGGTCACCAACCTGTGGAGGCTGGTGACCACATCTTCGCATGTGATCCCGGAGGTTGGAGCGAAAGCTCCCGCGGACCAAACACCGGTATGAATGCTTTGCGTGGGTGAATGTGTGTGTGAGTGGCCCGGGGCATGGGATATTTGCCGCGGGTGTTACCTAAGGCTGCAGGTTGGCCCGTTGGCTGCGGATGAGTCCAACGGCCAACGTGGCCACCCAGTCGGCGGCTTAGTCCTATGTCACGGGGCCGTGGGCGCTGGTGACCAGGCGCCTGCGGTTGAGTGGGAATGCGGTGGTAGGAGTGCCTCCCACCGGGAGGGGCCTGAAAAGGCACGACGCGGCGGGGGACTCTGTGATGTCTCACTAGAGTTCCCGGTCCCTCGCCAGGCGTCTGAGGATGGTCACCGTGGGGTTTTAGTCTGTAAGAGTTCGACACTATCTGCCGGCCCGCCCTTCGGGTGGGCTCGCGGGTGTCCATGAGGATTTCCCCACGTACAAAAAAAAAAGGGGCCTTATTGGCACATTCCCTGGGTAAACTCCCAGCTGTTTTTGTCCTGCTCGAGCGTGGTTTCCGGATTGTCAGTGTGTACGGACGTGAACGTAGAGCGACGCTCAAAGGGCACCGTGGTGTAAGCACCTTAATAGTCAGTCGCATCTGCGCAGTTAAGAGGCTGCATCACACCGGTCTCGTACGGACCAGGGAACGGCGAGGAACGCGGAGTAGACAACCTTTGGAGCCTTACAACCTCCACTTGTTGTCCTCTCCTACAAAAACCAAGCCTGCAGCAGTGGGAAAATCAAGATTAATATCTCGTCTTCCCCATCTGCAATTAAACGTTTCCAGTAATCAGAAACGAAAATTTACAGTCCACGAACCCGGCTGTGTATCGCTGTGGTAGAAATTCCCGCTTCTGTTTACAATAAACGGAGCAAGGAGCGTGTGGATTGAAGCGAGTCCGACAACGCGACGAGCGTTATCACATATTAACAGCCGGTCTTTTTTTGTTACAGAAGACCGAGGCGAGAGCCGTAAAGGTGAGGCTGGCCTGAACTTGCCTGAATTTATATTATTATTAAATTTCTTTTACGTTTGTTTATTTAATTTTTATTTTTCATTTTGAATTTCATTTAATAAACGGCCTAGTCCAGTGGACTAGGCGAAAGAAATTTATTACCGTACAATTCACTTTCCCCCAAAATTCCAATCCCTCATGATCCGGACCATACTACGTTAAAGGGTGCGAGACAAGGTCTGTTTATAAACCTTTGCACAAACTCGTACCTATTTTAACAATACCAATTCCTTCCTGATTGTGGGAGTCCGTAGATACTCCTTTTTAGTTTTAAGACTTTCCCTTCACCATACCTTTTTTTCAAATCCCGGGGGTAGACTAAGTCATATAGGCGGTCATGCAATAGGCAGTCTTTACGTCGAACAGTCGAAAATGTCAATTTAGCTTTAGAACTATACATATTAAACGCCATGCCTCTATTGGTATGACCGGCGAATAGAACTCACTATAATCTCGATATTTAATTTGATTATAACCAGCGGCTACTAATCGTGCTTTAAACCGGATATTCTGTTTGTCATTATTTTATAAGGTGAATAGACGCTCGCACATCTCTAGTGAATACCCATTTACATTTGACAATTCTTTCGTTACTTGGCTTGTTAACCACCTCCCATACGGATCGTTTCTCTATTGAATCTATTTTGTTTAACATCACTCTCTCCCAGTTATGCCAATCTACACTTTATGTTGCTTCGAGATAATTGACCAGTATTTTAATTTCTTCAATCAAATTTACCTGATTTCGGTTTCTGATTCTTTCCTACCTACGTAAGTTCTCTTGTTCATCCCTTCCCCGTTCCTCAATTCTGCGTAAATTCCCTTTAAATTCGATTACCTCTCGTGTCGACCCTTTACATCTACATCTCGTCCCTGACACGTTTACGTTTTCGCAATTTGTTCCGCGATCTAATCTATCTGTGCTAAACTCTTCTATATCTTGACCGGAATTGTTCTCCGCAATTTCGTCAACATCCGCGTACTCATCTGTTGCTTCTTCCCTATCCAAGCCGATTTCTGTTTCATCATCTGGTACTATCCTACCGTATTCGTAATTATATATTTCCTTATAGTTCCCCTTTCCAAAAATTTTTTACCTAAATCTAATTCATTAAACTTAACGGACCTTTCTTCTATGACTTGTTTACTCTCCGCATCATAAATCCTGTATCCTCGACATTTTTTTTTCTTTTCTTTTTTTTGTACGTGGGGAAATCCTCATAGACACCCGCGGGCCCACCCGAAGGGCGGGCCGGCGGATAGTGCCGAACTCTTACCGGCTAAAACCCCACGGTGACCATCCTCAGACGCCTGGCGAGAGATCGGGAATTTTAATGAGACATCACAGAGTCCCCCGCCGCGTCGTGCCCCTTCAGGCCCCTCTCAGTGGGAGGCACTCCTCCCACCGCATTCCCACTCAACCGCAGGTGCCTGGTCACCAGCGCTTGGTCACCAGCGCCCACGGCCCCGTGACATGTAACTAAGCCGCCAGCCGAGTGGCCACGTTGGTCGCAGGACTCCGCAGCCAACTGGCCAACCTGCAGCCTTAGGTAAAATCCACGACAAATATCCCATGCTCCGGGCCACTCACACACACATTCACACACGCAAAGCATTTATACCGGTGTTTGGTCAGCGGGAGCTTTCGCTCCGACCTCCGGGATGTCATGCGGGGATTAGGCAACCAGCCTTCTCAGGTTAGGGACCTCATCCCCGCATCCCATTCCAGCGGCTGCCCCTATCCGCCACCTGGGGACGCGCCACGTAGGAGTTCACCTCCCCTGCCGCCTGGACAACCAAACGAGTACATGGGGCCCTAAAGTAACCTATCATTATTCCAACTTTACCAGGTATTCCTAATTTATTGCGTTTCTGTTTCGGTATATGGAAATGCACAACACAACCAAAGATCCTTAAATAACTAATATTGGGTCTCATCTTAAAAAATAATTCGAACGGTGTTCTAGATTTGTTTTTTCGACGCGTGATGTTGCTGATGTGACTACTGTACGCTGCTGCCTCCGCCCGAAATTCAGTTGGTAGTTCACTATCGTGCAATAAAATTTTTGCACGCTCAAGAATTGTACTATTTGACCTTTCGGCCTTCCCATTGCTTTCGCGGTTGTAGGGGATTGTTTTCTCATGTAAGATCCCGTTTATTTCCAGAAAATGATCTACTTCCCTGTTCACAAATTCGCGGTGATTATCGGTTCGTATTCGTTTAATTTTTGTACCAATTAAATTTTCGTATTTCTCTTTAAATAACCTGAATATATCTAATACTTCACTTTTGTATTTTATAAAGTATGTAAAGTACATACCGGAATAATCATCTACGAAAACCATCATATATCGTGATCCACTCAGCGAAGGAATCGGCATTGGCCCACAAATATCCGCATGCAGTAACTCTAACGGCGATTTACTTTGATTTCGCGTGATTATATTATGTGGTTTTCTATTTAATTTTCAAAGATTACAGCTATCGCAAACAAAGTTAGTCGAAAGGAAGCTTATGAATACCTTCGATCATTTCTTCCTTATACATTCTTGTTAAATACTCATTATTAACGTGCTATTATTTGTCGTTCTCTCTACATTATGCGACAATGGTTCCGATTTCATATAAACACAAGCATTTGCTAAAAATTTTACGCGTTTATCGTTTAGTTCGACACATATAACCTGATTACCTTGTTGATCATATTTATTCGGGATCATATTTATTATATCAAAATCTAATCAAACCTTGAAACAAGAACATAATACTTAAATATAAAGTTTCATTGAAATTCATTCAGCCGTTTAGACGCAATCATGTTAATAGCATTCGTATGTGTGTGCGTAAATAGACACAGAAAAAGAAGTTCCTTTTTTTAATAGTCACTATATGATCAGGTGGTCTTAAAACGTGTATTTCCGCTAAAAAAAATTTTGAAATTTCTTTTTTTGATATGGTACTTTGCTTATACCTTACATAGGTCGGAAAGTAAAAATGCTGGGGTATGCCGATTATTACGAGGTCGTATTTCAGCTGTTTCAAGAACAAGAAGGTAAGGTTCACACTCGCCTTCTCTCTCGATTTCCCGAAGTTGCGCGAATTACCGAGCTCACGGACACATGGCTCGTACGGTAGTATATGCGTTAGACACTAAGGAAGTTCGTCGTTTCTAGTATCGACGTCGATGCACTCAATTATGCCAAATCTGGCCACACTGTGGTAAAGTTAAATTTTTAAATGTATTTGTTCTATTAATGTCAAATCAAAATATTATTAATACTTAGAGAGTTTAATGTTTTTCATAGCATATTTAAGTGGAAATTTTAATATTGTATACTAACCTTAAGTATCGATAATACATAATTTTATTCTCATTTTACAATTTTTACTAGCATCGATAAAATATTTTACGACGAAAAATCTGTCACAATATTTTATATTCCTAATTTTATATTAGGATTAGTAGTAGCATTTATTCAGTTGTTATCTGTGTGATCGTATAATTTCGAATTTTTGTTCAGGTTTTTATAAAATGACACATCAGTGCAGTTGTGGAAAAATCCACGATGAAGGAAATTTGGGTATGGAGTATAGTTTGTATACGAAAATAGATATACAAAATGTAGAATGCCTAAACGAATGTCAAGAAGGTAGCGGAGCTACTGTATTTAAGCCATGGGAAGATAGATTAGATACAAGTAAAGTAGGTATTATATTTATTTTCTTTATTTTCACATTGTACCCTTTATGCTAAACCAAGAATGTGCAGTTGTGAAATTCAAAATTCCAGCATCATTAAATTGGACAATAATTCATACATATGAAATAAGTTTAAAGATGTGAAAGTGATAAATTTTTCATGAATATGTGAACATGCTATTAAGGGGACAGGACTCAGACGTATTACAAATACATATACATAACATATTACAAATTACTGCAGAAACGAAAATAAACATTTGGTTGATATAAATGTTTGTCCTTTAATTTACCATAGTATGGGCTATAGAAAACAGCGTTAATTGTTTTAAAAATTGATCCCTATTTGCATTTGCGATGTCATCTCTTCCAGCAAATCTTTTTCTACACTACTAATTGGTATGAACAATTTCAGCCACGTAGGATGAACTGAAGCAAAAATTCGAAAATTGTTTAAAACTGTAATATATTTTCTAGAAATTAATGTTCAAAAAAATTTAATTTTAGTTAAAATTGTCAAAATGGCAGCAATTTGTATTTGAGAAGTCGAATTTGGATGAAAAATTTGTGTTTTTTGTTTTTATTTCTTGAAATAATTAAAATTTTTAAAAAATGGCTATGTCGTTCCCTAACAAATGTTATAGTAAAGATATTTACAAAATTTCAAAGTAATTGGTTAGTTAGATCTCGAGATATCTTGCACACTGTTTCTGAAAACATTGATGTCAAAAATGCAAACCATGATTATTTTTAAAAAAATTAATGCTATTTTCTACAGCTCATACTATGATAAATTAAAGCATAAAAACTTATATCAATCAAATGTTTATTTTCATTTCTGCAGTTATTTATAATATGTTTTACTTTTGAACATGTCAGAGACCTGCCCCCTTAACATTAATATATGTTTAAAATTAAATAAAAAATATTTAGTAAAATGATTTATAACTTATAAAGCACTGAATTTATACCTATACTTTTACTTTCCATTGCAAAACTGTATTTCTTTATAAGTTTTTTTATCTATAAAAAATAAAAAGTAATGTTTTATCTAAATATTAGGAACAATGAATACAAGTTATTCAGAAATATCCAAATTTATGTAAGATTCTATTGAAAAAATTGATTAAGTGATCTCTTATATGTATGTATAATTATAATATCAATATATATGGATGGATCAGAAACCAGCAAAGTAAGTTCCCTATTTTTTAAAAATGAGTTATGCAGTGTAAAAACATCTTTATTGTAAGATCTTTCAATCGATTAAATCAATATAGTCTACTTCTTCATAAATAAACAATAAATAGCAATACTTATATTGACCATGGTATGATTAAGCAAAATTGAAAATTCAGGGAGCAGTTAATGTAAATCACCTAAAAGATGTTTATGTTTTATTGTTTACTAGTTTAAGCTATATTATTTACTAGTTTATACTTTATTGTTTACATTGTCTAACCCAGAACATGAGTGACAGTGAATCCAAGTACTTACCATATAATGATGAAAATTTGTTTCATTGCGATGATGGTAAGAAAAGCCTAAACTTAAAAATTTGTGGTATTTTTATATACATATTTTACGTGTACTTACAATATAAATATTGAAATACATTGTTAACATGTATTTAGAATATAAATATTAAATTTGTGACAATGGAGCTATATATTTTTAAGATATGCCGGAATCCTGTGTAAATAGTGAGGTCGAGTTAGAGGATAACAAAGACGAAAATGAGAACACTAATAATGCAGAAGGTTAAGCAAATGGAAGAATGCAAAGAAGGAATAAAAAGACATAGAAAAGAGTAGTAAATGTTGCTAAAAGATATGCTGGAGAAGCTTATACAAATAGAAGTTGAAACAACAATCCTGCAAAAAAATTGAAAAACACAGATTGTAATTGTGCTCTGCAATGTTTTACGGCAGTTTGTCCTGATGAGATAAATTATTTTTTAGTCTTTTTATAAATTATGTGATAATAGCAAACAAAATATTTATGTTCGTGGACTTATTCAGAACGACATACTCAAGCAAAATTTAGCTACAATTAATGAAAAAACTCGAGCATCAACCTCAGAATTGAATCAAATAAACGTTGATGCAGGAAATGGTAGTGAAGTGATAATTCGAATGAATGCTTAGATTGACTTATTTAAATTCTCATTCATTATTAGATTTTTCAGTGAACACCTCACATAAGTTATATTTCTTTCATTTAATTTGCTTTCTCAAAAAAAAAACATTAGTATTTTTCTTTTGTTTCTCTTCCAGTTAAGTGCACTTGTATGTCATCTTAAAATAAAAATTGTGTTTTTCATTATTAATAACATTGCTATTTTTCTGTAACTAGTTTGCAAAATCCTTATGTATCTTAATTTTAAGGTTAATGGACTTACATTGATTGGCTTCTAAACCCTCCATATAATTATGGTCTTAGTATATAATTATAAGCCTTACATTGTAGCTAGTCTATTTTTTTCCAGTATGTTGAAAGTGACATGGATAACGATCTCCTATTTAACATTCCGTACGTTTCTATATTTTGGCATACACTAATTTACATTTTTAAAAAGATAAATAATTTTTGTTTCTCTTCAGTTTTACAGGAAACATAAAATTAAAAGGCCTTATCGTTATTGGCAGTGAAAATGATTTTCAACCAAATAAAGTAAAATTGCAAGTATTTCTTCATCTTTACTTTTGGAATAATTCAAATACAGTTCTACAAAAGCATAAAATATTATTTGCTTATTAATACTAAATAAAATAATTTTTTTTACGTAGATATAAAAATCGACCTTATATGACATTGGATGATGTAGCCACAGAACCTGAACAAGAATTTGAATTATGCATTGATATGCATGGAATTCATGAATATTCTCTTAAGTATATATATTCTATTGTATCGTTAATAGAATTGAGAAAAATTATGAAGGTATAAAAATTTATTGTAATTTTTGTTTAATATTACAGGATAGTAAAATTTTCATCTGTATATCACTTAAGTTTATATTTTACTGGCAAAGAAGGAGTAAATAAAATCAAAATTTATTATATTGGATTAAAAGGGGAATGGTCTCCTGGTCATCAACACGGTGTTACTATTTGCACGTACGAATTACGTCCACAGATACATGAACAATCACAGGATCATGATAATGTCGATAGAGCAATTACTTGATTTTATAGTAGCAAACGAACAAAAAATTCGTTTTCTGCTTTGAAGCAAAGAATTCGGAAAACCAATAAATATTTGTATTGAAATAAACGTCTTTGCTTATTTATAGTCTTAAATAATACGCATTCTTTATAAAAATTTAAAAAAACACTTTAACTAATTAGTTATTGTAGTCCCCATTTGGGAATCACATATTCTCAAACCCATTACTTTTTCTGTGTTATCATTTGTCACATTTTTGGGGTTTATAATATACTTTTAAACGTAATATATATTGTTATTTTACATACATATTTTGACTGAATCTATTCAAGAACAACTAAAATCTATAGAATTTTGTACAAATTTGGTAAAAATGATAGCACTTAATAAAATACCATTAATGTACTAGTTAAATGCACAACTTTTACATCCGTTATTTTTCTTAGGTAATTTATAGAAATTGTTCATTGTTTACATTTGTGTATTTGTATATCACTTAATAAAATCTTTAAAATAGAACGTGTTTTACATATAAATTTTTAAATGTAAATTGAGTAATAATAAATAAAATATCGTACGAATACTATAAGGTTATTAAAACTACCAAACTACACACTGGATATTTTCCAGATGTTTTAGAACATTTCTCGGAAATAAGGAATCATATGTATGTAGTAAAACAAGGAAAGCATTTTTGCTATACTCTGAACTTGTTTTGCTCCATGAGACAAAAATGTGACCCACTATACATTTTACATATAAATGGCTAATCCTCTTGCTGTTTATTACTATTCCTCTAGCTATCCCTTCTTGAGATTTTCAACCAATATCCTTTTTCCTTTCCTAAATGCTGAAAGAACCAATAGTGTTTCTTCAGCTGCTTCTTTAACTTTAATTGTAAGTGTTAATACGCCGTTTGAACAGTCAAAATAATTTTTGTGGTGAGACCGAGCATATCGTACAATAACTCGTGAACTTATTAGTCCGTGTTTTAAATTAAGTGGAATCTTAGTACAGAAACAATTATTTACATTACAATAATAGTGGAATAATGTGATATTGCATGAAGTGAATTAAGCAGTGAAACTGCTACAAATAAACATCAGTGCTGTAGAAGTGTGATTGTCTAATAAACGTGTGTAAAATAATAAAAGTTAAAGCACTGTTCGGATTTGGAGTGTGAAAAATTAATTCATTCATATCAACAGTATGTGCGTGTGAATGTACACTCATGCGTGAGTGATGTGTGTCCAGTAAGGTGGTCCTTAGCTACAGGGATCAAAATTTTTGTTTAGTTTATCTTTATGCATCTCAATAGATTGTAACATTTGATGAAGAAATCATTTACACAAAATTTTAGCGTGACTGAACGAGAACATACTGCATTTGAATTGAAGTTTTGAAATTTTAACAACTTCGCATTAGAGTCGAATGTTGTTTAAATATCGCGTTAATTGACAGATTTGAGAACCGTTTAGAGAAATATTCAATTTAACGTGAATTATAACTGAGAACCATCAATTTCTCGTACGGTATTGTTTTTCGTGTACGCGACATTCCAGAACTCTCTGATGCGTAGATCGGTACACGGAACGATACAGGTCAGAAAAACCATACACGAGTTTGGCCTGCTCTCAGTCACGTGATCGACCCAACAACGTTTACTTGGGATTGATCGTCGAAGATCCATAAACAGAGAGGGTAGCGGAATATTGAAATTAAGAAGAGATAGACATCGAAGAGCGGGGATAGCGCCGCGAGGGGGTGATTTCCCCTCTCGTGGCCACAACTGCGGATGTCTGTTCGCTTCTAAGCATCGACACTCGACAGCTGGTCCCCGCAGCGAGCAGATCGACAAACGATTCCACTCCTCGACGAAACCAGATTCTCCGAAAGATGGTTCTGAGAATACTCGAACCTTTCGTTGAGAATGTTAAATTGCTGCTCATAATTAATTAAATCGGTGAGGCATATTATCAGCCCCGATTATTGACTGCACAATCTTTCCAAATAGCACGTGACGCTCGAGCTACGCGGTCGTGTGAGGGAATCGAGAAAAATTCGGTTCCCGCTTGGCGAGATTACCATCTAAATTTAAAAGACTGTGGGTTTTCGTCCGACTTTCATGTGACGTTTGTGCTACGCGGTCATGAAAGGGGAAACGGGAAAATCCTCGTTTCCCGTGTGTCGAAACTCCAGTCCCAGCCAAGGGCTACGGCCCGATCAGTACTGACGATTCCACGGACTGCTGCATTTGACGCGGTCGTGTGAGGCTGATTTTCTTCATGTGACGTTTGAGTTACACGGTCGTGTAAGAATATTTGTCGCACGGACTGCTGCGTTTGACGCGGTCGTGTGACAAGTTGAATTGTCCGCACGGTTTTGTATAACACCCCTAGGGTGGTCTCTGGCCGATACCCTACGTGGGCTCGCCGTTTCTCCAGTCGGAGCTAAGAAATTCCGGACTTCCTAGCTCTCGACTTGCTAGAGCAACGTTCCTTGACCGCTAGTGAGTACGTACCATGTGCGTAGAGCAACGCATAATGAGCACCGTGGTGTATGCTCCTTTATACGTAAGACGCTACGTGTGCCGTTAAGGGCTACACCACACCGCGTCTTGTACGCAGAGAACGGTGAGAAACTGCGGTTTGGACACCATTTGGAGCCTTACAACCTCCACCTGTTGTCCTTTCCTGCGGCATTCAACCATCGCGAAAAAAGCGGAGAATTGAGAAATTAAATCTCTTCTTCCGCACAGCGATAGAACGGTTCTTGATTTATGAGAACGTTTATATATACAGTCCACTAAGCATAGCTCAGTTCGTCGAGCAGTGTCTGTAATCCCCGCTCTTGAGTGCGACCAGCACAGACATAAGCGTGCGAGATAAAGCGAGACGGGCAACACGACAAGCGTTACTAGGTATTTAAACCCAGCCTTGTCTTTCCTTGTTACAGAACAACACATCGCGAGCTGGGCAGATAGCAGCCGGCAGGTTTTTCCCCCCAGACGTCTGGCCGACGTCTAGGCGGTTTTTTCCCCTTTTTTTCTTTTATTAAAGGATAAAATAAAAGTTAATTTAAATTATACAAATTTAAGTGCATCGATTTTTTAATACTTTTTCCCAGTGTCCTTTCCCTCGTAATCCGGACCCCCGTTAGACCAGAATAACCCTCTAAGGGTGGTTAGGTCTTTAAACAAATGTACTTGTATCGTCTTATTCTAAATTTATTAACCGATATTTTTTGGTGAAATTATAATTCCATTAATGTAAAATAATAACATTACGTGTGATCTCCAATACTATCGTCCAATTTATTATTAAATATCGCATATAACATAGGAAGTGAGTCATAATTCGTAGCTTTTCCTTATGTGTGAAAACTAAGCCCTATGTACATAGGTGTGCTACGTTTTGCCATACAATTGTTTCCACTTGATAGAACAAAAAAACACATACGATCCTGTGTCAAAAAAGTACGTTTCTTTTCATCATGCTAGAAAAAGGTTCTTCTCCTTCCTCCACGAGAATTAAAAATGGACGCTTGATCGTTGGGCAGTGTGACCAGATCAGGCATAATTGAGTGCATCGACGTCGACATTAGTAACAACGAACTTCCTTAGCATCTAACGGAATGGTGGGGATACCAGACATATATTATCGCACGAGCCAATACTATTACTAATCCTAATATAAAATTAGGAATATAAAATATTGCGACAGATTCTTCGTCATAAAATATTTGATCGATAATAGTGTAACGTCCGTGTAGCGTACGTCTCCCCATTCTGCCTCCTTCTCCCCATATTATGTACAGATAGTCACTAGATGGTAAATAACTAGATCGCAGAATTCGTCAGAGGTGCCAGAAGTGCACCGAAGATGCTCCCTCACACTATGCCAGATCACGCATACGTGAGCTCGTAGAGTTTCGGAAAGTCGATAAAGGCAAACTGACGCATGCCCTCTTTCTCGATTCTCCGAAGCTGCCCGAAGTAATTTCGGACTGCCTCGTGAGAGTCAAGAGAGAAAGGCTCACATTTGCCTTTTTGCTCTTAACAACTGAAATCCGACCTCCCGTCAATGGCATACGATTTGGAATCTCGAGTCGAGATTCTAGACTGCCCAGGCATTTTTACTTTCCGACCTATGTAGGCGCACATAAGCAAAGTACCCATAATAAAAAAAAAATTTTGTAAAATTTATTTTACGGAAATACACGTTTTAAGACCCTCTGATCATATTTTAATTATTGAAAAAAAGAAATTTTTTTTTATTATTCTTATGTGTGAGCGTACATATGTATAATATTAATACGATTTTTCAAAATCAAAATACTTTTAGATTGAAAATTAATAAATTAAAATGAGAGTCCACTCTTTGCCAGTATTTTGCAGGCTGTGATATTTTTCAATAAGAAGAGTTCTAATTTTTATAACATACACAAAATAGTAGAATTTATAGTTGCAGAAATTAATTAATAATGATTTCCCTCGATATGTTTTGAGATAACCGTATCAATTTGATATGACGAACTAAATATTATGTTTGATTGGGCTTAACTTTGTATAAAAAAATAATTGTATCTGTTTCGAATGAACCGCGTCTCTGGTCAAATCAGCGGACTCTTGCGTTAAAATAACGAGTCATGAGTCGCGTGCTCGAACACGCGGCTCGTGCGTTCGTTAATTCCAGATTCGTTTTGAACCGCTAGTCGTGTACATCCAAAATAAACCGACCGCAAGGTCAGTCGTGTATTTGTGAAATTTAATCAAATCGACATCGGATCAAAATTCGTAATTGTATACTAGTGTATAATTTAGTGTGAGTGTACATTAAAAAACCTAGTTCAAACTGATCATTCTTCATTGCTTAAAAACCAACAAAGCCGGCTTCCTCGAGAGTCGCACTTTTTGTAAAAAGGGTCCTACGAGTGGAATTCTCAAACCATCCCAAACCGTAACATTGGCCCTTCGAGCCGGATCGGCATCGAGGAAGAAAGTCGGCCAACCGTCAACCAAAAGGAAATTACAACTTAACGACAATGAGCTCGTTTGAAGAATTGCTGAGCAAGTAAAACCAAGCCATGCGGTCGGTAGAATGAGCGCTTAATAATTTTAAAAAGCTGGGTCAAGCAAAATTGACTGCAGCTACAACACAGAATCGCATCGGATTAATGAAAGAAACGTTTCAGCAGTGTCAAGATTTAGATGCGAAACTTAACGTTTACCCGGATCAAAAAATCAAATTATCAATACTGTATTTCAAAGAAGACCAATTTGTAAAATGCGAAGAGAACTACTAGGAAGCGCTCGATTTCATGGTCGAAGCACTTTCGAAGGTCGCACCTCCACCGGAAGGATCATCAGCCAACGGATCATCTTCAAATTCAGTTACGTCAAAGCCGGTTCACCTTCCAAGGATAAACTTGCCAACTTTTGAAGGTGATTACGAAGAGTGGGAAAGCTTACGCGACCGTTTTACATCCATGATTATCAACAACGAGTCGCTGTCGAATGTCGATCGGCTGCATTTTTTGTACTCGTCGCTCAAGGGCGAAGCCAGCAGAACCGTGAGTCACTTACCTGTAACCGCCAAAAATGTTATCGTTGCGTGGAATACAATAACATCCGGTATAAAAACAAGCGACGTCTTATATCCACACATTTAAACACGTTGTTTACGTTACCGTCTGTATTGTCCGAAAGTCCTAACGAACTGCGATTATTACACGACAGAATAAACGTACCAATTCAAATGTTACGTAACCTTGGCCGACCGGTAGACGCGTGGAGTGACGTTATAGTCTTTCTCGGAGCTCAAAAACTAGATCGTTCATTTCGAAAGGCTTGGGAATTTAATTTAGGCGACACAACGCAGTTCCCAACCTATGACGAATTTGACGCGTTTTTAGAAAAGCGAATATTAGCGTTAGAAGCCATACCAACAGTAAGACGCGAAAGGGCCCCCGAGCACGACAAGCCGAAGTTAATTAAATCAAAACTGATAACGTCACTCGCGGCAACGACTAACAAAATTATATGTGCCGTTTGTCAAAAGGATCATTTTATTTACCAATGTCCAAGTTTTTTTAGCAAAAACTCCAAAAGAACGATATTCGTTCATTCGGAATCAGAATCGTTGTGCGAACTGCTTCTCGTCCAAACACTCAACAGCCCAATGCAAAAGCACTTACTGCTGTAAGGAATGTCAATTGAAGCACCATACATTACTGTATTGGAAACCAACCGCTGACACATCCGAAATCGAGCCAAGGACGACCACTTCCGCTTCCGATCATGAAGTAAAGGTTACTGTAAATTTAGCATCTAATAAGTCAATTAAAACCAGCGTTCTCCTTTCTACAGCTTGGGTCCGAGTACATTCCCGCGAAGGACGCTGCATTGTAATAAGAGTGCTTTTAGACCAAGGCTCAGCAGCGACACTAATAACCGAATCGCTGGCTCAGTCGCTTCGTCTTAAAAAGGAGACTCAATTTACCAAAATAATCGGAATCGGAGAGACTCAGTCCTTTACTTGCTACTTAGCACCGATTATCATTACCCCGGCAAGGAGTTTCGAACCTGCATATACGACACATGCAATCATAATTAAAAAATTGACAAGGCATGCACCACCGCATTTGAATTCATCAGCTAAATGGCCTCATCTTTCAGAACTCAATCCCGCGGACGAGGATCCCTTGAGTTCCGAACCAATCAATCTAATCATTGGCGCCGATCTGTACGGTCAACTATTGTTGCAAGGGGCAAGGAAAGGGCTCCGGTTGTGCACCCACCGCTCAGCAGACAACGCTCGGATGGATTTTATCCGGTCCTCTTTCTGGCGATCCTGATTTCTCAATACATCTCCACCATATCTCAGTCCTGGACCGACTTGATAAGAGTTTCTGGAGATTTTGGGAACTCGAAGACCTTCCGTCCATCATTCCGCTAATTTCTGACGAACAAAAGTGTGAGCATTATTTTCGAAAAACACATACTCGAGACAAATCGGGTCGGTATATCGTCAAACTACCGTTTAAAACAGAGCCTCCAATTCCGTTAGGGGATTCTCGGACAGGAGCATTCCGAAGTCTCCAATCGTTAGAAAACCGTTTTAATCAAAACCACCAACTCCAAACCGACTATCGTGCATTCCTCGCGGAATACAAAGCTCTTGGTCACATGACAAGGGTCACTTCGCCTAATCCAACTTCGAACCAAGTCTATTACATCTCACATCACCGCGGTCTTTCGCCAAACCAGTCAGACGACCCGTTTTTGCGTCGTGTTCAACGCCTCACGGCTAACCTCCAATTGCCAATCCTTAAACGATCATTTCCATAGTGGCCCAAAGTTACAACGAGACCTCGCTTCGATTCTGGTGCGATGGCGTCAAGTTCAATTCGTTTATTCCGCCGACATCGCAAAGATGTACCGGCAAATTCGCGTAAACGCTTACGACGTTAATTTCCAACGCATTCTATGGCGCGACTCTCCTACCCTTCCCGTCGAGGAATACCAACCCCGAACAGTCACCTACGGGACAACCCCGGTTCCTTACTTAGCCCTTCGCGTACTCCAGCAATTGGTAGATGACGAAGGAGCCAGATTTCCAGAAGCAATCCCTGTTTTAAACGAGCAGGCGTACGTCGACGATTTTGTTTTTGGGAGCAATAGTATCGAGTCACTTCGTCAAATTCGAGACCAGATTATTACTCTGTTAACCCGTGGCAGGTTCTCACTCAGAAAGTGGGCTAGTAACGACGGTGCACTTCTCTCCGACATCGATCCAACTGATCATGATCTCGCGTTGAGCAAATCGCTCAGAATTGATGAAACCACGTCTGTATTAGGGTTAACATGAAACCCCGCGTGTGATCAGTTCCAATTTCAAGTGGATCCAAAGCGGTTTACGAATAACTGCGTAACCAAACGCACGATTCTTTCGTCAGTAGCAAAAATCTTCGATCCCATCGGATGGATCACTCTTTTTCTAATTACAGGCAAAATTCTCGTTCAGCGACTGTGGTTATCAAAAGTCGATTGGAACGATCATGTGTCGTCTGATATTCAAACTGAATGGCAATCCTTTTGTCATCAATTAACTGAATTGGAAAAACTTTCAATTCCCCGAAAGCTCACTGTGAGTATTCCAATCACTCAAAGTCTCCATGGGTTTTCCGACGCGTCTAAATCAGCATACGCTGCTGCGGTCTATGTTCTAAATCTCGCGTAGCCCCGGTGAAGACAGTCAATGTTCCACGCCTCGAGCTGGGCGCAGCACTCCTTCTCGCATGATTGTTAAAATTCATCCAAACCGCATTGAAAGACCAAATGAATTGCCACTGTTGGACAGACTCCAGCATAACCCTTTCATGGGTTAATCAACCACCAACACGCTGGAAAACATTCGTCGCAAACCGCGTTGCCAAAATTCAGTCGCTCCTTCCAATTGCCCATTGGCATTACGTTCCGACAGAGAACAATCCAGCGGATTGTGCGTCGCGTGGAATTCCTTTGACTCAATTGACTCGCCATAAGTTATGGTGGTCACGCCCTCATTGGTTTAGCGAAAGTTAAGACTCTTGGCCAAAATCAGACCCACGAGAACCAAACAAAGTCACGCTCGAAGAAACGACCAACGAAATTCCGAGTGTGTCTGTAACCGTAACCCCCTGGAAATTGGAGACTCGCTATTCGTCATAGCCAAAATTGATTAGAATAACTGCGTATGTAAAATGCTTCGTCCGAAACATTCGATCCCATGCGAAAAAGAATAACCACCTCACCAAAGTAAATTCAAGCACAATCACTTCAATTGTATTAAGCGCGGATGAGATCCACCAAGCCAAACTAGTTTGGCCTCAAAAGAATTCAGAACGATGTATTCCAAGTCGAACTATCGTGCTTGCGGGACGGAAAAAAGCTCCCAAAATCGAGTTCGGTCATTTCCCTTAATCCGTACCTCGATTTGGACGGGTTATTACGTGCGAGAGGAAGGCTGGTCAACTCGGATCTTCCTGAAAAGGCCAAAAAACCCATAATCCTGAAGACCCATCTACTCTTAACATCACTCATTAACCATATTCAAAAAAAGTTGTTGCATGCGGGTCCACAACTCCCACTTTCTCACCTTCGTAGGGAATATTGGATCCTCAGAGCGAGGACGACCATTCGGGCGGTGCTTCACAAATGTGTTGAGTGCGCACGTGAAAGGACTCCCTTACCTCAAGAGCTCATGGGAGATTTGCCAGCGCCCCGCGTTACAAGAGTTGAGCGTCCGTTTGTCCATACCGGTGTCGATTATGCAGGCCCGATCCTCGTCAGAACTGCTCCCGGTCGGGGAAACAAATCTACCAAGGCTTACATAGCCGTTTTCGTCTGCTTAGCAGTTAAAGCAATCCACATTGAAGTGGTAAGCGATTACAGTTCATCCGCGTTTATCGCAGATGCGTGGCAAAATGATTACCTGCACACTTTACATCAGCGGCCAAAATGGCAAACTGTCCAAAATCTAGCCAAGATCGGTCAGCTTGTATTAATCCGTAACTCAAATTTACCTCCCAGTTTGTGGGAACGGGGATGGATTGTAGAATGTCATTCAGGAGACGATGGATTGACTCGGGTAGTCACCGTAAAAACCGCACAATCGCAGTACAAGCGTCCTCTCTCCGAGATCTGTTTTCTCTCGATCGCGATCAATTCCGAAAGTTAACGCTGCGCAATTCGCAATTGTAGTCACGTAATTTAAGTTCAACTGCGTCATTATAGTCATATGCGTTAAATTAAGTTCAAACCATTAGTTCATAATTAGAATAAGATTTTATAACCATCCTTACGTCATCGGGTTTACTTTCATTCCTATGTAAGCCACATCGTTGTGATCACTTCAACAATCCAACAAACTGCACGTTTCGACACCCTAGTGCGTGAATGAATTGGGTCATTCAACGTCTGAGGGCGGGGGAATGTGTTTCGAATGAACCGCGTCTCTGGTCAAACCAGCGGACTCTTGCGTCAAAATAACGAGTCATGAGTCGCGTGCTCGAACACGCGGCTCGTGCGTTCGTTAATTCCAGATTCGTTTTGAACCGCTAGTCGTGCATATCCAAACCAAACCGACCGCAAGGTCAGTCGTGTATTTGTGAAATTTCATCAAGTCGATATCGGATCAAAATTCGTAATTGTATACTAATGTATAATTTAGTGTGAGTGTACATTAAAAAACCTAATTCAAACTGATCATTCTTCATTGCTTAAAAACCAACAAAGCCGGCTTCCTCGAGAATCGCACTTTTTGTAAAAAGGGTCCTACGAGTGGAATCCTCAAACCATCCCAAACCGTAACAGTATCGATCCATCAAAATTAATAACGTGCACCACCAAACCGTTTAGAAACAAAAGAAAAGTGTTCCCGTTTGCCAGTTTAATACAAAGTATGGGTTGGATTTAAAATTTTAAAAGGACATAGTCGAATATTTTTAAAGGTACAAAACATAGCGTTTCATTTTAAAACAGTAACATGAGTTAGCAGGTAATGTCATAAAACTATTTCACCCAGTTATATCCCTTTTTATCTAAAGTATAAGGTAAAAAGTACGAGGTACAAGGTACGACTATCCGAAAATCGTTCACATTTTATCAATGTAAGTGAAGCGGCCTTTCCATCAGAGTTAAATACAAAATTTTGTAATTTCTGTAAAAACAGAACTTTCATTAGATGTACGTGGTGCTTGAAATTTTTATGTTTTGACTGTTTTTACGAAAAGTACCATCCAGACTCATGTACTACGTACATTAAAAATAACATATGTTAAATGTAATTGGTTAAATTTAACTTTAAAAAAAAAATATTCGAAGGTCATACAAAAATATAATGTCACATTTTGTGTACAATTAAAATATGATTGAAAAAATAAAAAAAGGATTTGTTCTGCCAGGGTTCGAACCTGCAGAACAAAAGAAGCTCGAACTTGCAGGTAAACATCTCATCACTTACGCCACGGCGATTAGTTGTAAATATAGTTCTATTTCTGAAGATAAGTACCTGTAATAACTTAACCGAAAACCGGGTACCATTCCGATTTTTCCTTGTTAGAATTGAGTTTTCAATTTGTCTTAGTGAAAATTGCAGCTGGTTAAGCTGCTTACCAGTTTTCATTTACCAAATATTTATTTCTCAATTAACCCTTTGCGAGTAAGACCATTTGGCATATTATTCTAAAAGATTTGTGGTATTCGTTTTCAATGCGATTTAAGTACGCATATAATGTATAAGATTTCATTTAAGTTTTTTTTTCTAGAGAAGATAGAGAGAAAGTTTATTTAATTTTTTTTACATAAAATTGAATTCTTCCCAAGATTTATATGAAACGTTTAAAAGATCTTTTGTAAATTACGCCTATGTATCGGAACAACTATAAAACAAGAGGTATATTCATTATTATCCATGGGCTGATTATAGTCAAAGTCTAACCGGACTTTGAAATGAGAACAGAAAACTTAAATGTAAAGTTCCATTTAAATTCTGTTAAAGTACTAAGGGACTTTAACGTGGGTCCGGATGAGGGAACAGACAGGCAGAAACAGTTACAACTTTACAAAAAATTAAATTTATTTTACAAAATATAATCTGCTACAAAATTAAAAATGTGAAAATAAATATAATGGAAAACGAAAAAAGTTATGGAATACCCGGCTCGGTATTTTCGACCGGTTTCCTCTTTTCTCTCCCAATTGATTTATTTTGGTGGAGGCCTTCTGTAACACAATTGTACAGCAAAGTATGAATATTTTGCGGACAGCTTACACGTTAACGCGCGCGTCAGCTGCTTATCTCGCGCTCCAGCGACAGTCTAGTGTGTTTGGAGGGGAGAACTGGCTGGCAATTTAGCGCTCTAACCAGTGGACTGTATATTCTTTCTGATCGATGAGATTCGTTTCTTACGATCTCACCGACGTGCACAACCGGGTAGATGAAGATCTCCTCCGATCTACCGGGTTCGCTCTCGCAATGTCACGGACGGGAAACCAAATGGAGGTTGTAAGGCTCCAAGAGGCTATATCCCGCGAGCACGCTCACCGTGCGAGTGGCGTCTGGACACCACCTACGCAAGAGGACGTCTTGTCCTGGTTCGGCTCCCTCGTCAGCTGCTCCTCAGGAGCGACCTGCGGCCTGCCTACGCAGCTGTCTAGCCAGCGATTCCTTTCAACCAGGAATGCCCGACAGCCAGCCGTAGCGACCTCGACGGCGGCTCCTATAGTCCGAGGAACTGGCCTGCGGCTCGCCAGATTAGGACGAAATTCCCCTGCTAACCTATCCACCCTACTTTTACAGCCCAGTGTGGTCGACTCACAGCTGGTAGTAGGTGTAGAGGTGGGAGGAAGGCTCTTCGAACCCTTTGCTTCACCGTACGCTTAGGCTCTACTTATTGTCCCCTCACGACGGTATATTGGAACGGGTTCTCAGAAGCCCGATGCACGGAGAGCACCACGAGGTGATATCCTTCCTGAATATCTACCTTCCGGTTGCTCCTACGCCGTATAGCTCCAGACTGGTCGGTGAAACTTTCCACCCCACCGGTCGGTGTACTCTCTACGGTACACAGGACGGGTGGCTTCAGTGGGTTTCGTACGACTTCTACAAACGGTGAACTACCACCAGTCGATACTAGTATATCAGTATCAGCCTTCCAGTAGCTCTAACCGGATAATTGGAAGAAGACTCAAGGCGATCGACACCGAGTCTCCAACGTCGCAGTCGCATCCACGACCGGCAACGTTCAATCACACTCCTGCGTCTACGATCGCTTCACACCCGGCGTGCCGTGCGATCGCTACAACAACAGGCAGATTGTCCTATCTCTGGGAAAATCTCAAGTCACGATGACGAGATTTTCCAATAAATTATTATCGCTGTCCACTTTCTGTGTATACTTAAGAGCGAGCTTAGTTCACACTCTTCTGAGCTTCGATTGAAAACCGGAGCGAGATCGTAAATAGGTCTGCTCTGGATCACCGACGGCTCAGTACTGAAGCGTGACGATCTGCAAGCAGCCACGGCCGCGGCCGGCACTGTCGCGCAAGCGCAGAACCGGGTAGCTACGCCTCGCGTTGCTGGGCCCGGGCTGCTACGCGCCGCGTGGCCACAGTGCGGCGCTGCCGCGTTTCGTCTATCGATCTTTTTCCGATAGATCTCTTTTCTCTCTCTTTCTCAGCGCTAACAACACATTCCTAGAATTTGCTCCAAAACTCGAGAATTTCAGGGAAGCTAGCTTGAAAAAACACGTAAATAGCCGCGGTATACTAATCTGAACGATGGAAAATTTCCATGTCAGCACAACCATCTAGAATTACGCGAATTCAATATAGATACGGGCATCGCGGCCGAGTTTCTACGTCTCGGACTCATGCGATATTTAAACACTACTATATTTTTTAATAACCGTATCAATTTATTACACAGAATCAAATGTTATATATTTAACTTAAATTTACATAACAAAATAATTAAAATATTGGAAAAACAATAACGTGCACCCTTCGGTTCAATGTAAATCTGATGGGTCTTAATTTCCCTCCTCCAACTAGGATGTAAAAAATCGTTATTTATTTGTAACATTACCACACGCCGTATATTAAAACTGCTGCTAGGTTACTGCTTGCTTACTAGCATACTGCTTTTTTTCTAGATTATTTATATCTTACTAGCGTACTACTCGCTTGTAATCTTACTGATTGCTTACCAGCTTACTGCTTATTAGCTTACTGATTGATAGCTTACAGCATGCTTGCTAGCTTTCTGCTTGCTTCCTTGCTTACTGCTTACTAGCTTACTGCTTGCTTGCTTATAGCTTACTAGCTTAACTGCGTGCTTACTAGCTTACTGCTTGCTAGCTTACTGCTTGCTTTCTAGCTTACTGCTTGCTTTCTAGCTTACTGTTTGCTTACTAGCTTAGTGCTTGCTAGATTACAGCCTGCTTGCTAGCATATTGTAGGAGTGAAAGATATAGTAAATGATGATCAGTTCAGTTTAGTTTGAATCGCGTGTGAGATTGGGGGGTTGTGAGCGGGGCATGAGTTGTGTTAGAGTACGTAGGGACTCTAACGTGGGTCCGGATGGGGGAACAGACAGGGAGAGAAATTGTTACAAGTTTCTCAAATAATTTTTTATTTTACAAACGAAGTATCAAAACTATAATAGTCGCGGTATACTAATCTGAACGATGAAAAATTCAACGTCAGCATAACCATCTAGAATTACGCTAATTCCAAATAGATACGGGCATCGCGGCCGAGTTTCTACGTCTTGGAATCACGTGACTAAGAGGACGCAGAGGACGCAGTTGTCCCGTACGGCAATAATTTTTACGCGAACCGAGAAAGAGAGACGCGCACTTTTAATTCGAAAAAAAATTTTTTTTTTAATAATTAAAAGCACTTACAATTGTCCGGAAGTTGCCTGATGCAGGAACCTCATCGAGGTTAGCAGCATCTGGTCAGCAAGAGCTCGCGTGGTGGCTTCCACCGTCCGAAGATGGCCGGGATGGCCGGGATGGCTGGGATGCCATCTGGCCTTTTTCCCTGGCTGGGAAAAGGTTGACGGGCCCCGCTGGGCCCCGGCTGTGGTTCCGCAGCGGACTTTGCTTGCTTTCGTCTCCGTTGCTTCCTTCCAGCTGCCTTGCTGTCGGCCTGCGCTGGTCCCGGCTACTGTGGCGGCGGAATCGCCGCTGGCTGCTGGCGGCGCGGCTGCCGGTGCCGGCGGTTGAGCCGGGGCGTCCGGCTTCCATTGTGCCGTCAGAAGCCTGCGGCCCGTTCCCCACCGGAGTGTATATTTGCCGCCGGGGACACGGCAGTTGTATCGCCGCGTACCCTTCGACGACCCTTACAGGCACGCGGACGGTGCACAGGCCCAGGTTATACTCGAGCTCAAGCTTGGGCTCAGGCTTCTCGGCTTCTACTTCTTCCGCCCAGAAGGGCTGGGATGATTCGGCGATCCACAGAATCTGCCCGAACCTCAAATCGATCTCGGGATCTCCCGAGATCATTGTCGTGTTTTCTTCAGGACTGCTTTGTGTGTCGCTCATCTCGAAGCTCAGAATCAACTAAAGCCAATATGGCGACGCGTGGACCGCAGCTTTGCTCGGATTGTTTACTTTGCTAAGCAACCTGTACCTTGATTGAGCCTTAGTAACAATGGATAGATGGAAGTGGACACCGGTTGCTATGGACGCGGTGGTACTTTACCTTCCGAATTCCTTGGCCGACAAAATCTGGATTTTCAATGTTTCCTCGAAAGCGACGTTGCTGATTGTCGTTATCATGGAAAAATTCACGAGAAATTTACACAACCGCGAAATTGGTCGTGTAAAGATAGATTTGGCCGTGCGTACTTTAACGACACGTGCCTATCCCTAACCTATGAAACTTCCTCTATTTGTCCCATTTTCCATGGATTTATGGGAGAATAGAGGGTTCTGCACTAAAACCACATAATTTGATTTTAGCTATTTATGGGCCATATGCCTCTTATCAAGACTTTGGCGGAACGTGAAATAATCACGTCCCGCTTGTCTAGATCACTTTGTGAAATTTCTGAATCGCCCTCCACCGGTTAAAAATGCGAGAGACGTTCACTTTCCATCGATTCTCGTCGGAAAAGCTTTCAATCGACTTCCGACTGAAAATAACTCGGTGTGATAGACGCTTAATCATCTGAGCTATCATTCAAAGCAGCGATCGATTCATTCAGCCTTGGGGATTTTCTCTGTTTTATCGCCACCCGGTTGACTTTTCTGTCCTACCAGGTGGAGACATCGCGGGTCAGTTGCCCGCTTTTTCTTTTCCTTGTCCTTCGAAAACTCCGTCGTAGGCTTACGACTTTTCGTTTCGTATCCGCGTTGCTCGAAATGCAGCAGAGTATGGTGTCTGCCATTGCATTTAGAGCATACTTTTTCGGACGTACAACTGAACCGCTCGTGGCCAGGCGACATGCAGATAATGCATAAGCGACTATCTTTTACGTAATGATAGCGGTAGTCTACCGTCAAGCTTTGGAAAGCACTGGATTGTGCTATTCCATGCTCGAGGCAGTAGAATCCACACGCTTCGTTGTTTTTCGAGCGTCTTTTTACGACGGAGTTGTAACTCCGTACTTTAATTTTCGGTGGGTTACTCGTCGAAGATTTGCTCTGACCATCATCCGTTATGGTGATGGCACGAGCACGCACCTCCAGAAATTCCACCAGTTCGTGAAACGAGGGATATTTCGTGGAGAGCTTCTGTGACAGTTCCCACTCCAAAAGGAGAGGCCCTTCAAGCCGGCTTTTGATTGCATGGGCCAGCAGCCAATTTCGCTACTCTTTTAACGTGCCCAGTTTTTCAAAAGCGGCAAAAGCTTGCTTGAAGATGACGGTGACCTGATGTAAACTAGTCAGGTCATCCTTTTTAACCGTCTTCATTCTTGTCAATTGATCAAGCAGTTTGGCGGTCACAATACGTGGAAGCCCGAATTGATTCTTCAGGGTTTGCCACGCTACCTCGAAATTATCGTCGGTAATTTCAAGGTGTGCGATCGCAGCCAATGCTTGATCTTCCACACAGGCGTTTAGATATTGCATTTGATGCACATCTGAAAGTCTCGGGTTATTTATTATGCTGGCGGTGAATAGATCCTCGAAATGGCTCCATTTATGAGGATCCCCGCCGAATTTATTCAGACGTTGCTTTGGGAGCTCAATGGCGACATCGTGCTGGCCGACCGACGACGCCGCTGTTTGTTTCTCAGCGGCCAGTCGTGTCAGTTCCGTGGCAATGGACGCCTGAAACTCCATAAACATCGTCTCCTATACACACTTTATAACGAAGTTGCTTAATTCGCACTTCGCAGGTGGATATTTTCTCCGAACAGCCAAGTACTGATTAACAGCTTCCTTGTACTGTTCGGAAACCGAGTCGAGCTTTGACTTGAGAAGTATCTCATTGTACTGAGCACGACCTCGTTCTTTTAAATTCGTTATCGACCGTGACATCGCTTCGAACCGGCAGGTCAGGTCATCGAAATCGATTTCGATCTCGCTACGATCGACCTCTCTGGCCAATGCCATGGTGATCTTTTGTTCGAGTATTCAAAATCAACTCGAAAATTTGTCCCGTAAGTCGCAACTTACGTGAACGTACTTGTAACTCTCTACTGTCTTTTCTACCTCGAATCCGGCTCGAAGGACGAAATGTTAGAGTACTTAGGGACTCTAACGTGGGTCCGGATGAGGGAACAGATAGGGAGAGAAATTGTTACAAGTTTCTCAAATAATTTTTTATTTTACAAATGAAATATCAAAACTATATTGTACAAAAAATGTAAAACAGAAACAAAACGGGAAACATAAAAATCTTGGACGGTGACTTAGTTTCCGGCACCGTCTCCTCTTTTCTATCTTCGGGTTTTATTGCTGCGGAGGGTTTCTGAAACAAAAGAATCCGGCAAATAAGTACTTTTACGGACAAGTCAACAATCGCGCGCTCGTCAGCTGCATATTTCGCGCTCGAGCGATAGTCTGGTGTGCTTGGAGGAGAGAGCTAGCTGGCTATTTAGCATTCTAGCTAGTGGACTGTATTTTTTTTCTGGTCGTTGAGATTTGTTTTCTACAATCTCACCGACGCGCACAACCGGGCAGACGAGGTTATCCTCCGTTCTACCGGGTTCTCTTCGCAATGCCATGGACGGGAAACCAAATGGAGGTTGTAAGGCTCCAAGAGGCTATATCCCGCGTGCACGCTCACAGTGGGGGTGGCGTATGGACACCACCCACATAAGAGGATTTCTTGTCTTGGTTCAGCTTCCTTGAAGGCGGCTCCTCAGGAGCGACCTGCGGCCTGCCCACGCAGCTGCCTCGCTAGCGATTCCTTCATCAAAGGAACGCCCGGTAGCCAGCCGTGGCTACCTCGACGGAGGGTCCTATGGTACGAGGAACTGGCCTATGGCTTACCGGTTTAGGACGAAATCCTCTGCAATACCAACCACCCTACGATCACAGCTCAGTGTGGTCGACTCAGAACTGGTAGTAGGTGTAGTGGTAGAAGGAAGGCTCGCAAATCCTTTGCTCCACCGTACGCTTGTGCTCTACCTGTTGTCACCTCACGACGGTATATTGGAGCGGGTTCTCCGAAGCCCGATGCACGGAGAGCACCACGAAGTGATATCCTTTGTGAATATCTACCTTCCGGTTGCTCCTACGCCGTATAGCTCTAACGGGTCGAACCTGCTACTCCACCGGTCGGTGTCCCTTATATGGTACACAAGACGGGTGATTCGAGTGGATTTTCCGATCCCTTCGAAAGGCGAATCATCACAAGGCGATACCAGTATGTCGGTATCAACCGTTCAGTAATTCAAACCGTATTAATTCGGAAGAGGTTCTAAGTGCTTCGCACCGAATCCCTAACGTCAAAGTCGCAGCAACGAAGTGTAACGTTCAAACTCTATTCTGTGTCTACGATCGCGTCACGCGCTGCGTGCACTGCATTCGCTTCGACAACAGGCAGATTGTCCTTTTTCTCGGGAAAATCTGAAGTCGCTATGACGAGATTTTCTAATAAATTAATTGTCCGCAAACTGATTTAATAACGAGGAGTGAGATCGACTCATTCTCCTCGGAGCTCGTAGGTAAATGGGAACGCGACCGTCACAGGGTCCGCTCTCGATCGCCGACGGCTCAAGAATGAACCGTGACGATCTGTAAGCAGCGAGGGCCGCGGCCGGCTTCGTCGCGCAGGCGCAGAACCGGGTAACGACGCCTCGCGCTGCTGGGCCCGGGCAGCTACGCCCCGCGTAGTCACGGCGCCGCGCTGTCGCGTTTCGTCTATTGATCTTTCTCCGATAGATCTCTTTTTTTTCTCTCTCTCTCGGCGTTAACAACACAAGTCCTAGAATTTGTTCCAAAACTCGAGAAATCCAGTGAGGCTAGCTTGAAAAAACACGTAAATAGCCGCGGTATACTAATCTGAACGATAAAAAATTCAACGTCATCATCACCAACTAGAATTACGCTAATTCCAAATAGATACGGGCATCGCGGCCGAGTTTCTACGTCTCGGACTCACGCGATATTTAAACAAGTTGCGTGGTTTTAAAACGAAGGAGTGTTTGCAGTTTTGTTAGGATTAATGTTTACGATGTGATAGCGAGCGGTGTGTTTAATATATTTTTTCATTTTCCTCCAATCCTTTACAAAAGTCCTACAATATTGCTTGCTAGCTTACAGCTAGCTTACTGCTACAAACAGTAAGCTAGTAAGAAAGCAGCAAGGTGGCAAGGAAGCAGTGAGGTAGTCAGAAAACAGTAAGTTTGTTCGCAAGCAGTAAGCCAGTAAGCAAGCAGTAAGCTAGTAAAGCAGCGAGCAAGCAAGCTGTAAGCTAGTATGCAAGCTGTAAGCTAATAAGCAGTAAGTAAGCAAGCAATAAGCTGGCAAGCAAGCAGTAAGCAAGCAAGCAAGCAGTAAGATGATTAGAAACCAACAATCTATTAGGCAAGCCCAAAGCTAGTAAGCAAGCAGTAAGCTAGTAAGGAAGCAGTAATCTAGGAAGCAGTAAGCCAGAAAGTAAGCTGTATGCTGGTAAGCAAACACTAAACTAGCAGGCAAGCACCAAGTTAGAAAACAAAGAGTAAGCTAGTAAGCAAACAGTAGGCTAGCAAACAAGCAGTAAGCTAGCAAGCAAGCTGTAACCTAGCAAGCAGTAAGACAGAAAGCAAGCTGTATGCTGGTAAGCAAACATTAAGCTAACAAACAACCAGTAAGCTAGCAAGCAATAAGCTAGAAAGCAAGCAGTAAGCTGGTAAGCAAGCAGTAAGCTGGCAAGCAAGCAGTAACCTTGTAAGCATGCAGTACGCTAACAAGGAGGCAGGAGCTTATGCTTATTGCTTGCTTACCAGTTTATTGCTTACTTACTAGCTTACTGCTTGCTTACCACCTTACTGCTTGCTTACTAGCATGCTGCTTATTTGCTTAGTGCTTGCTTATTCACTACCTGCTTGCTTTCTCGCTAACTGCTTGTTTACTAGCTTACTGATTGATTATTAGCGTACTACTTGCTTGCTAGATTACTGCTTGCTTGCTAGCTTACTGATTGTATACTAGCTTACTGGTATCTTACTAACTTACTCCTTTTTTACAAGCTAACTGCTTCTTTACTAGCTTACGGCTTGCTCTCTAGCTTACTGCTTTTTTCCTGTTTAGTAGGTGAGGGTGGGCATTCGGAGCTATGGTCCCGGAGGGGGGTGCGGGGGAGCTGAGACTCTAAGGCGAGAGGGGTGTTGAAGGTGGGCCCACTCGTCGATGTGGAGGGGTCCGTGGTGATTCCGTCGGGTGTTTGGGGGAGGGGTCCGGGAGCCAGGGTGGGTGTCAGTAACTATTACCCATGGTCGGTAATTAGTAGCAATGGTCGGTAATTAGTATCAGCGGTTGATAATTATCAGAGGTTAGTAAAAAGAATAGGTATTTGCCTGAGGTCGGTAAAAGTGAAGTGGGAAAGAAATTAGATGTCTCTGGTAAAAAAAGAGGTTATTATCAGAGGTAATTATCAGAAATTGGTAAAGAGGAGTCTTGGAGGTTGTCTTTGACTATTTTAATAAAATGATATATATAATTGCGTTTTAGATTGTCTTGAACACATGCAAAAACGTATAACATTGCATTCACGAACGCAGATTCTTTGTAATGTATCGAGAGCATTACCGTAGGGGGAAAGAGTGAATATTGTGCTGCATGAACGATGCATAGCGGGTGAGGGGAATTTCTATAACTTTTGCAAAGCGTTTTAGATTACCATGTACACATGTAAAAACGCAACCTCTGCAAAACATATAACATTGCAATCGCAGACGATGCAGTCGGATGCAGATAACATTCATCGCGGTATAGATCATTTTTTTCATACACGCACAGTACGCAATACTATTCAAGCAGCGAATAACTATATTACAAGATATTACTTTTATGGGTCCACGAATTGTGCAAGTCCTAGCCGTTTAACGTACACATTGTTCCTCTTCTCTTCTTTCTGCGAAAAGCACAACTTTTTTTGTAGGGCGTTTTAGATTACACTGAGCACTTGCAAAAATGCAGCCTCAGCAAAACGTATAACATTGCATTCTCGGACACAGATTCCTAAAATATATCGCGAACATCACCGAAAGCATCATCGAGACATAGATTTTTGTGCAAAACACAACTTTTGCAAAACGTATAACATTGCAATCACGGAACACAGATTTCTGTAATATATCGTGAACATCATTGAGAGCATCATCGGAGCACAGATTTTGTGACATATCGTGAGCATCATTGTATGCGTCAACACAGAAACGGTAGTATGAATCATCAAGAGCAGGAGCTGTACGATCAGGCCGCTCAATTAAGGTCGAAGGAAGCATACAATATATGGGAACATTGCTTTGATGATTATCTTAATTCGTTCGAGGAACGAAGCCGAATCAAGAGGCCGCGACTCTCAATCGGTGAAAAACAATCATTGACTGCCCATATCGCTAGATTGGAAAGCCTGAAAGATTCGACACGCAATCGATTTGTACATGTGGGTGCTGGACACAGTGCAAGACTCAGATGGCGGGAAATTGATTCAGCTTTCGTTAATCGCATATTGATCGGTGTCGTGATAAATTCTAACTACATAGAGCCTCTCAATTTTCTCGAAGATGCGAGGGACATTGTATTCAATCATGTGTGTAACATTGTGCTGAAACATGACAGTGTAAAAATAAATACTATACTTAACGGTGAATTTGTGGCTGGTAATAAATGTGGAAACAAAAGTGTTAACACAAAAAACTGTGAACATTTCGCTTGTCTGACCTACGCGAATGATATACCTTCATTATACAACAGTGCTGAATATTCAGGATATTGAATTTCCAATGACATTGAACCAAATTAAGAAGCTTGAACATGCCAACAACATCTCCATCTGCGTCTATACCTTTTTTTTTTCCGTGGGGAAAATCTTCGTAAGACTCCCTCCCACCTCTTTGGGGAGAGGCGGGAGGGGTGTGTGGGATTCCCCGCGCCCATAGATTGACGGGCGCGGGACCTACCCACTAAAAATCCCACGGTGACCCTTCTGCACGATTTGGGAGGATACCGGAAGTATGCTTCGAGCGATTCCCGGTATCCTCCCCGTGTCTGCGCTGTGCGCCCATCCACGGGGGGACAAAATGGTCCCCTCGGCAGTCACGCTATCTCATGGCGGCAGGAAGAGGCCACTCCGTCCTGCCGCCATCCGTCTCGGGGCCGCGTTCAGTGGCGGCTGCGAGCCCCAACTCGCAACCACCTGCGACCCCATTTCTACCCCTCGTCGGCTGGTGGCTCATGGCCGCACCATGCCGCCAAGGGTGCCTCCCGATGCGCCGGACCGGAATTGGGGTGGCACTCCCATCCCCATCCGGTCCGGCCCTGCGCCTCGTGGCTGGAGGAAGCTCCCTTCAGGAACCCCCTCCCAGCCAGGGTCATCCGCCACGCTGCGGGGGCGACACCCTCCCGCCACCACACGAGCGCGAGCCTTAGCACGCCGCTGAAGCTCGCGTTCCCTGCCCGCGGCCTCCTTCTGCAACAATACGCTCTCGCAGAAGGAGGCCACGGCCCTCCACTTCCCCTCGCTGCCGAGCATGGCGCGCACCATGCCCGGCAGCGAGACATCCCGCCCGATGACGCTGACCAGGACACAGCGCTCCCCCTCCCACGCAGAGCACACCTCGAGGGTGTGTTCAGCCGTGTCCTGCTCAGCGTCACAATGGCAGCAACGCGCCGTCGGCTCCTTCCTTATCCGGCACAGGTATCTTCCGAAGCTGCCATGTCCGGAGAACACCTGTGCCATTCGATAAGTGAGGCTTCTATGGCCTCTGTCCAGTCACTCACTCAGGAGTGACCGAACAGCCCCGACTGTCCGGTGCCCCGCAGTTGGCAGTGCCAACCGCTCCTGCCACGCGAGCATCACGAACTGCCGGGCCTGGCACTTCAAATCGCCCCAAGCAGGTTCCTGCACTCCCGGGACCACCCCCGCCCCCGCGCGACGGTCGACGCGGTGACGATACAGCACCGCGTGCGACCGCGCGAGGAGGTCCATGGGCGGCATCCCCGCAAGAACCGTCGCCGCCTCATGCGACACGGTCCGGTACCCGCGGACGACCCTCAACTTCATCCGCCTCTGCACCCGACGCAGCATCGTCATACTGCGCCGGGATGCATCTATACCATTGGGAAAAAGAAGATGCTGTTGATACGGGTCGCCGATTAGAAGATGGAGAGACATATCAATTCGTTGTATTTAGAAGGAGCAAACAACGTGGGACATTTCGCGTGGATCAAGAATTTATCTCGCTTTGTGGGCACACAATTGGGTAAACATAGTGGCAGAAACTACTTTTGCGATAGGTATGTATATAATAAATTTATTCTAAATATTTTTGTTAGATAAAAAATTATGTCTCTTATTGCAGATGCTTGCACTACTTTAGTTCGAATGAGAAGCTGGAAGCTCGCACCATGGATTGTGAGAAGATTAGTGATTGTGCAATCATATTACCAAATGATGATGACAGCAAGTCGCTTAGCTTCAGTAACTACAACAGGAAAGAGCGTGTTCGGTTTATTGTGTATGCCGATCTGGCATGCATCCTGGGGAAAGCAGATACTGATTGAGGAACATCAAGATACACGTACGCATCATCGAGTATTTAGTGTGGGATATTATGTGCGGTGCTCGTACGACGACTCGTTATCTACGTTTCAATGTCGTCGTGATCCTGATTGCGTGTCATGGTTTGTGAAACAACTCCAAGATTTGTCACATCGTGTAAAGTCCATTTTATCGACCAATGTGACCATGGAAAATTTATCAACTGAATAATTGCAAAATTTTAATACTGCAACACACTGTCACATATGCGAAACACCGTCTGCGCGAGATGACAAGCAGGTACGCGATCATTGTCATTTGACCGGTCGATACAGAGGACCCGCGCATTCAAATCACAATCTAAATTATAAAGACGCGTTTGTCATTCCCGTGATCTATTACAATTTATCTGGTTATGATTCACATTTTATTATCAAGGTGATAGCCACAGCATTCGAGGTTGACATCACTGTATTGCCAATAACAAAAGAAAAGTATATTTCATTAACAAAATACATTGAAAATACGGATGAAGAATCGAACTCGCGCAGATGCATAAAATTGCAATTCATGGATTCGTTTAACTTTTTAGATACAAGTCTTGAAAAATTGGTATCTTTTCTGAGTAAAGATCATCTTCAAATTATACGATCCGAGTTTCAAAAGTTATCTGCGGAAGATTTTGATTTATTGACACGGAAGGGCGTGTTTCCGTATGAGTACATTGATTGTATCGAAAAGTTGGAGCAATCATGTTTGCCATCGCGTAATTCATTTTACAGCTCCTTGACTGGTGATACAGTATCCGAAAACGATTACGTGTACGCTGTCAACATGTGGACTCGGTTCTTAATTCAAACGCTCGGCAAGTATAGCGATTTGTATCTAAAGACTGATGTCTCGCTGTGGGCTGATATTTTTGAAAATTTTCGCAATAATTGCATCACAAGTTACGGACTCGATCTTGCGCATTATTATACTCTGCCTGGTTTTACGTGGGATGCCATGCTGAAGCATACACGTATCAATTTTGAACTTCTTACCGATATCGACATGGTCCTATTCATCGAACGTGGTATACGTGATGGTTTGAGTCAATGTTCCAACACACGTGCACGAGCCAACAACAAGTACATGCAGTCGTATGATCCATCGCAACCGTCATCATATCTCATGTATTTCGATGTAAATAATTTGTACGGCTGGGCAATGTGTCAACCATTACCATACGCCAATTTTCAGTGGGCTAACAACAAAGATACAAATGTAATGGTCATAGCGTTAGACTCATCGATGGGGTATATTTTGGAAGTCGACCTGGAGTATCCACAACATCTGCATGATGCGCACACTGACCTACCGTTCTGTCCAGCGCGTGGTAAACCGCCTGGCCAGCGTCAGGAAAAGCTCCTCGCGACACTATACGATAAGAAGCGTTACGTAGTACAGTACCGCAATCTACAGCAATGCATTCGTCACGGCCTTCGCGTAACTGAAGTTCACCGCATATTACAGTTTTCACAATCTCCATGGCTTCGCGATTACATCGAACTAAATACAAAATTCAGATCTCTTGCTACAAATGATTTTGGGAAAAATTTATACAAGTTAATGAATAATGCAGTGTTCGGCAAAACTAAGAAGAATGTGCGCAATCATGTACATGTAAAATTAGTAACAAAATGGGAAGGGAGATACTGTGCGGAGGCACTGATCGCTAAACCAAATTTCCGCAGTCGCAGCATATTTTCGGAAGACTTAGTTGCAATCGAATTGCGTAAACTGTCAATAAAATTTAACAAACCAATCTATGAGGGTATGTGTATACTAGATATATCTAAAGTTTGTTTGTATGAATTCCATCATGATTACATGTTACCCGCACATAGCAAGAAATGTAAAATTATGTACATCGATACAGACAGTCTATTTTACCACATCGAATGTAACAATATTTATGAACTTATGATACGTGACATTGCCCGCTTTGACACGAGCGATTATCCCACAGATAATCGATATGGTATTCCGCTCGCCAATAAGAAGGTGCCAGGTTTAATGAAAGGCGAAAATAATAATGCGATTATGACTGAATTTGTCGGATTGAGAGCAAAGATGTATGCCTTGCAAGTTGATGGCAAGAATGATACGAAAAAGATGAAAAGTGTTAGGAGTAATGTTGTAGCACGAACTAATCGTGTATAAGATCTACGTTACATGAAGTGTACACGATATCAGAAACAAAAATTGCTCTCGGTCCGTACGATGACAAATGATATATATTATACCATATTCGACCGAGACGCTGCACTGGGGGCATTATAAAATACCACTTTAGACATAGTATGTATTAAAAAAAAAACAATTTATGTACATGGTATTGCGATCAGTGTCCCCACACATGCTGAAGTCGGAAGAGGAAGCAGGAACGGTGGGTCATATAAAAGTCATTGTGCCACGAGCGGATGGTCAAGATGTATCCGACACACACACACGCGCGCGCGCGCGCACACACACACACACACACACGTTTTGATAATATCGTCGACGTCATGAAACGCTATCTATCGGATTCTACGTTCCCGATTTCTGAAAAAAATGAATTACTACATTTCTTGCGATACGGCATGTGTAAGTGTTTAAATATGTTAAAAACGATTTAAAATCGCGTTCGTCCGAAATATTAAATTCTCGGCTGCGATTCCCGTATCCGTTTGTGTACGTGACACTGCGGAAGGTTAAGCGTTCGTCAAGTTCGTTGAACGTCCGGGGAGGGGTGGCATTGGCAATATCCTTGGATATTGCCAATGCCTTTAACACCCTCCCCTGGGAAGAGATAAGGAGGGGACTCGAATATCATCGAGTCCCCCCTTGTCTCAGGGCGGTCGTCGGGGATTATCTCCGCGGCAGGTGGATCGAGTATCCGGGCCGGGATGGTGATATGCGGAGGGAGGTGTACTGCGGTGTTCCGCAGGGGTCGGTCCTCGGGCCACTCCTGTGGAACATCGCGTACGACTCGGTGTTGCGGGCCGGCCTCCCCGACGGCGTCAGCACGGTGTGTTATGCGGATGATACACTGGTGCTGGCCGTCGGGGCGCACTGGGGGAGGGCCATGCGTCGCGCGGAGGAGGGGTCGCAACGCGTCGTCGACCGGATCAGGGGGATGGGGATGACGGTGGCGGTCCATAAGACCGAGGTGATTGCGTTTCATTCACCTCGGCAGGATCCGCCACCCCCTCTGATCCGGGTGGGTGGGGCTGACATCGAGGTGAAGCCCCAGATCAGGTATCTAGGGCTGATCCTCGATAGCCACTGGCGTTTCGAGGAGCATTTCCGCTGCCTGGTCCCCCGGTTGGAAAGGATGGTTGCGGCTCTGGGCCGGATCCTGCCCAACCTGGGGGGCCCGGCGGGCCGAGTTCGTCGCCTCTATGTGGCAATGGTCCAGTCGGTGGCCCTATACGGGGCCCCCATCTGGGCGGACGACCTGGCTGCCTCCCGGCGCAGCATGACTATGCTGCGTCGGGTGCAGAGGCGCATGGCGCTCAGGGTCGTCCGCGGGTATCGGACCATGTCACATGAGGCGGCGACGGTTCTAGCGGGGATGCCGCCCATGGACCTGCTCGCGCGGTCGCACGCGGTGATGTACCGGCACCGCGTCGACCGTCGCGCGGGGGTGGGGGCGGTCCCGGGCGGGCAGGAACCTGCTTGGGGCGATTTGAAGCGCCAGGCCCGGCAGTCCGTGTTGCTCGCGTGGCAGGAGCGGCTGGCTCTGCCAACCGCGGGGCAGCGGACTGTCGGGGCTGTTCGGCCGCTCCTGAAGGAGTGGCTGGACAGAGGCCATGGCAGCCTCACCTACCGACTGGCACAGGTATTTTCCGGGCATGGCAGCTTCGGAAGATACCTGTGCCGGATAGGGAAGGAGCCGACGGCGCGTTGCTGCCACTGCGACGCTGAGCAGGACACGGCGGATCATACCCTGGAGGTATGCCCCGCGTGGGAGGGGGAGCGCCGTGTCCTGGTCGGCGTTGTCGGGCGGGTTGTCTCGCTGCCGGGCGTGGTGCGCGCCATGCTCGGCAGCGAGGAGAAGTGGAGGGCCGTGGCCTCCTTCTGCGAGAACGTAATGTTGCAGAAGGAGGCCGCGGGGAGGGAGCGCGAGCTTCAGCGGCGCGCTGAAGCTCGCGCTCGTGCGGTGGCCCGAGGTCGTCGCCCGGTCGCGAGGCGTCGCGGGCGGCCGCCTCGGCGTGGCGGATGACCTAGGCTGGGAGGGGGGTCCTGAGGGGACCCTCCTCCCGCCAGGCGGCGCCGGGTCGGACCGGTTGGGGGTAGGAGTGCCTCCCCCTACCGGTCCAACGCAAGGGGAGGCACCCTCGGCGGTCTGGTGCGACCATGAACGCCCGGCCGCCGAGGGGTGGAAACGGGGTCGCGGGCGGTTGCGAGTTGGGGCTCGCAGCCGCCACTAAACGCGGCCCCGGGACGGATAGCGGCGGGATGGAGTGGCCCCGTCCCGCCGCTATGAGGCAGTGTGTCTACTGGGGGGACCGATTGTCCCCCCGGGGGATGGGCGCGAAAGCGCGGGCACGGGGAGGATACCGGAAGAATGCTTCGAGCGATTCCCGGTATCCTCCCAAAGCGTGCCGAAGGGTCACCGTGGGGTTTTTAGTGGGTAGGTCCCGCGCCTGTCGTTGTACGGGCGCGGGGAATCCCACACACCCCTCCCACCTCTCCCCAAGGAGGTGGGAGGGAGTCTTTCGAAGATTTTCCCCACGACAAAAAAAAAAAAAAAAAAAAAAAAAAAAAGTCGGTGGCTTGGGGATCCCCCAGGACCTCCGTTCGCGGCGGGATCCTGGGCGATTGGGCGGCGGGGCTCGACCTCCGGGTATTGAACCGGGGGTCGGAGCACACATGCGTGCGGCGATATGGGGGGTCCATCGTGGATGTTGGATTCGCGACCCCCAACGCCGTGCGCATGGTGTCGGGTTGGCACGTGGTCGCGGGGGCAGAGACACTCTCCGATCACCGGTACATCCGGATGGAGGTCTCTGCCGCCGCGAGTGCATCCCGACACGGCCGCCTGCGTGGCACCCCACCACGCCGCTGGGCGCTTCGGCGCCTGGACAAGGACGCCCTGATGGCAGCTGCCCTCGCTGCAACTTGGCCGCACGTAGTGGCCGAGTTGCCGAGCATAGAGGAGGAGGTCGCCCGGCTCGGAGCATTGGTCGCGGGTATTTGCGACGCGGCGATGCCTCGGGTCGGGCGGGCTTCTCCTCGCCGGGCGGTGTACTGGTGGTCGGACGCGATCGCGGAGTTGCGAGTCGCGACTGTCCGCGCCCGACGCCAGTACACCCGCGCGCGCCGTCGTCAACGTACAGGCGACGGCGTGGCGCGAGCGAGGGCAGCTGATGACCTGTATGGAGCATACCGCGTGGCGCGGGTTGCTCTGCAGGTCGCCATCAAACGGGCCAAGACCCGGGCATGGAAGGAGCTCCTCCAGACCCTTGATGACGATCCATGGGGGCGCCCATATAAGGTGGTGCTGAATAAGCTCCGCCCGTGGGCGCCCCCCGTCACCGAGGGTCTTGACCCCCGGCTGCTGGAGGACGTGGTCAATACACTCTTCCCAATTGGGGAGAGGGGACCGCGTCCTCCGGCGGCGGCGGCTGTCCCAGTGGAGTGGACGGCCGAGCTGGGGGTCACGCAGGAGGAGCTGGCAGCGGCCATCAGACGGCTCGGGGTTCGTAACACGGCCCCGGGTCCGGATGGTGTGCCCGGCCGGGTTTGGGTCTTGACCCTGGGCGTCCTTGGGGCCGACCTCAGGCGGTTGTTCGACCGCTGCCTGAGGGACGGGCGATTCCCCCCCAGTTGGAAGGTGGCGAGGATGGTCCTCCTCCGGAAGGAGGGTCGGCCCGCGGAGTCTCCCTCCGCATACCGGCCCATTTGTCTCCTCGACGAGGTGGGCAAGCTCTTCGAGCGGGTGATTGCTGCCCGCCTCGTCGAGCACCTGTCGCGGGGTGATCCCGGTCTGGCCGACTGCCAGTTCGGTTTCCGGGGGGGCCGATCGACTATCGACGCGATAGGTCGTGTGAGGGCCCTCTCGGGGGCGGCCGTCTCCCGGGGAGGGGTGGCATTGGCAATATCCTTGGATATTGCCAATGCCTTTAACACCCTCCCCTGGGAAGAGATAAGGAGGGGGCTCGAATATCATCGAGTCCCCCCTTGTCTCAGGGCGGTCGTCGGGGATTATCTCCGCGGCAGGTGGATCGAGTATCCGGGCCGAGATGGTGATATGCGGAGGGAGGTGTACTGCGGTGTTCCGCAGGGGTCGGTCCTCGGGCCACTCCTGTGGAACATCGCGTACGACTCGGTGTTGCGGGCCGGCCTCCCCGACGGCGTCAGCACGGTGTGTTATGCGGATGACACACTGGTGCTGGCCGTCGGGGCGCACTGGGGGAGGGCCATGCGTCGCGCGGAGGAGGGGTCGCAACGCGTCGTCGACCGGATCAGGGGGATGGGGATGACGGTGGCGGTCCATAAGACCGAGGTGATTGCGTTTCATTCACCTCGGCAGGATCCGCCACCCCCTCTGATCCGGGTGGGTGGGGCTGACATCGAGGTGAAGCCCCAGATCAGGTATCTAGGGCTGATCCTCGATAGCCACTGGCGTTTCGAGGAGCATTTCCGCTGCCTGGTCCCCCGGTTGGAAAGGATGGTTGCGGCTCTGGGCCGGATCCTGCCCAACCTGGGGGGCCCGGCGGGCCGAGTTCGTCGCCTCTATGTGGCAATGGTCCAGTCGGTGGCCCTATACGGGGCCCCCGTCTGGGCGGACGACCTGGCTGCCTCATGACTATGCTGCGTCGGGTGCAGAGGCGCATGGCGCTCAGGGTCGTCCGCGGGTATCGGACCATGTCACATGAGGCGGCGACGGTTCTAGCGGGGATGCCGCCCATGGACCTGCTCGCGCGGTCGCACGCGGTGATGTACCGGCACCGCGTCGACCGTCGCGCGGGGGTGGGGGTGGTCCCGGGCGGGCAGGAACCTGCTTGGGGCGATTTGAAGCGCCAGGCCCGGCAGTCCGTGTTGCTCGCGTGGCAGGAGCGGCTGGCTCTGCCAACCGCGGGGCACCGGACTGTCGGGGCGGTTCGGCCACTCCTGAAGGAGTGGCTGGACAGAGGCCATGGCAGCCTCACCTACCGGATGGCACAGGTATTTTCCGGGCATGGCAGCTTCGGAAGATACCTGTGCCGGATAGGGAAGGAGCCGACGGCGCGTTGCTGCCACTGCGACGCTGAGCAGGACACGGCGGATCATACCCTGGAGGTATGCCCCGCGTGGGAGGGGGAGCGCCGTGTCCTGGTCGGCGTCGTCGGGCGGGATGTCTCGCTGCCGGGCGTGGTGCGCGCCATGCTCGGCAGCGAGGAGAAGTGGAGGGCCGTGGCCTCCTTCTGCGAGAACGTAATGTTGCAGAAGGAGGCCGCGGGGAGGGAGCGCGAGCTTCAGCGGCGCGCTGAAGCTCGCGCTCGTGCGGTGGCCCGAGGTCGTCGCCCGGTCGCGAGGCGTCGCGGGCGGCCGCCTCGGTGTGGCGGATGACCTAGGCTGGGAGGGGGGTCCTGAGGGGACCCTCCTCCCGCCAGGCGGCGCCGGCTCGGACCGGTTGGGGGTAGGAGTGCCTCCCCCTACCGGTCCGACGCAAGGGGAGGCACCCTCGGCGGTCTGGTGCGGCCATGAACGCCCGGCCGCCGAGGGGTGGAAACGGGGTCGCGGGCGGTTGCGAGTTGGGGCTCGCAGCCGCCACTAAACGCGGCCCCGGGACGGATAGCGGCGGGATGGAGTGGCCCCGTCCCGCCGCTATGAGGCAGTGTGTCTACTGGGGGGACCGATTGTCCCCCCGGGGGATGGGCGCGAAAGCGCGGGCACGGGGAGGATACCGGAAGAATGCTTCGAGCGATTCCCGGTATCCTCCCAAAGCGTGCCGAAGGGTCACCGTGGGGTTTTTAGTGGGTAGGTCCCACGCCTGTCGTTGTACGGGCGCGGGGAATCCCACACACCCCTCCCACCTCTCCCCAAGGAGGCGGGAGGGAGTCTTTCGAAGATTTTCCCCACGACAAAAAAAAAAAAAAAAAAAAAAAAAAAAAAAAAAAGTGGAGACACCAAACCACGTCCTATTCGCGTGCCGGAGGTACCGAGATGCGCGAGAACTCCTGAGACAAGCGGCTGAAGAAACTGGCCATCCGTGGCCGGTGACCGAAGCCGATCTTGTAACACAAGACCTATACAGGGAGTTCCGGACATATACGCGCTCGGTACTACTTACGAAAGCAGGGCGAAACCAAAATCGCCATTGAACACACTACGCTACGTAACAGAATGAGAGAAGTCTGCGGATTCTCTCTAAGAACCATGCTTGAAAATGTACTCGAACGGATGCTAGGTCATGTACTTCGGCAATGACATCCTCGGGCCGGGATACAAGCCCCGCTTGCTTCGGCAAGCGTTCCTGGATTGGGTTGGACTCGAGGTGGCAGCAGGTTTCGACGTCGTTAGCCTCCAAAACGCATAACGACGCGTGAAAAGTAGATGCCCCCGTAACAACAGGCAAAATGTAGTTGCTGGTATGGACCTTCGGTTTGAGGTACAGCATAGTCCCCAAGTGGCAACGCGCTTGGACAGAATAACGGCTACACACTACATGTCTCAGGGCAGTCGTCGGGGATTATCTACGCGGCAGGTGGATCGAGTATCCGGACCGGGATGGTGATATGCCGAGGGAGGTGTACTGCGGGGTTCCGCAGGGGTCGGTCCTCGGGCCACTCCTGTGGAACATCGCGTACGACGCGGTGTTGCGGACCGACCTCCCCGACGGCGTCAGTGCCGTGTGTTATGCAAATGACACACTGGTGCTGGCCGTCGGGGCTCAGTGGGGGAGGGCCAAGCGCCTCGCCGAGGAGGGGGCGCAACGCGTCGTCGACCGGATCAGGGGGATGGGGATGACGGTGGCGGTCCATAAGACCGAGGTGATAGCGTTCCATTCACCTCGGCAGGATCCGCCACCCCCTCTGATCCGGGTGGGTGGGGCTGACATCGAGGTGAAGCCGCGGATGAGGTATCTGGGGCTGATCCTCGATAGCCACTGGCGCTTCGAGGAGCATTTCCGCTGCCTGGTTCCCCGGTTGGAGAGGATGGTCTCGGCTTTAGGCCGGATCCTCCCCAACCTGGAGGGCCCGGCGGGACGAGTCCGCCGCCTCTATGTGGCAATGGTTCAGTTGGTGGCCCTATACGGGGCCCCCGTCTGGGCGGACGACCTGGCGGCCTCCCGGCGCAGCATGACGATGCTGGGTCGGGTGCAGAGGCGGATGGCGCTGAGGGTCGTCCGCGGCTACCGCACCGTGTCGCATGAGGCGGCGACGGTTCTTGCGGGGATGCCGCCCATGGATCTCCTCGCGCGGTCGCACGCGATGATGTATCGTCATCGTGTCGACCGCCGCGCGGAAGTGGGGGCGGTCCCGGGAGAGCTGGAACCTGCTTGGGGCGATTTGAAGCGCCAGGCCCGGCAGTTCGTGGTGCTCGCGTGGCAGGAGCGGTTGGCCCTGCCAACTGCGGGACACCGGACAGTCGGGGCTGTTCGGCCACTCCTGTCTGAGTGGCTGGACAGAGGCCATGGAAGCCTTACTTACCGGATGGCACAGGTATTTTCCGGGCATGGTAGCTTCGGAAGATACCTGTGCCGGATAGGGAAGGAGCCGACGGCGCGTTGCTGCCATTGTGACGCCGAGCAGGACACGGCTGATCATACCCTCCAGGTATGCCCAGCTTGGGAGGGGGAGCGACGTGTCCTGGTCGGCGTCATAGGGCGGGATGTCTCGCTGCCGGGTGTGGTGCGCGCCATGCTCGGCAGCGAGAGGAAGTGGAGGACCGTGGCCTCCTTCTGCGAGACCGTAATGCTGCAGAAGGAGGCCGCGGGAAGGGAGCGCGAGCTTCAACGGCGCGCTGAGGCTCGCGCTTGCATGGTGGCGCGAGGGCGTCGCCCAGGCGCCAGGCGACGCGGGCGGCCGCCTTTGCGCGGCGGATGGCCCTGGCTGGGAGGGGGCCCCTGAGGGGAGCCTCTTCCCGCCAGGCGGCGAAGGGTCGGACCGGGTGAGTCCGGCCCACGGGGAGGCACCTTCGATGGCCTGGAGCGGCCATGAGCTCCCGGCCGCTGAGGGGTAGAAACGGGGTCGCAGGCGGTTGCGAGTTGGGGCTCGCAGCCGCCACTAAACGCGGCCCCGGGTCGGATGGCGGCGGGATGGAGTGGCCCCGTCCTGCCGCTATGAGACAGAGTGTCTACCGGGGGGACCATTTGTCCCCCCCTGGGGATGGGCGCAAAGCGCGAGCACGGGGAGGGTACCGGAAGAATGCTTCGAGCGATTCCCGGTATCCTCCCAAATCGTGCGGAAGGGTCACCGTGGGGTTTTTAGTGGGTAGGTCCAGCGCCCGTCATTCTACGGGCGCGGGGAATCACACACACCCCTCCCGCCTCTCCCCAAAGAGGTGGGAGGGTGTCTTTCGAAGATTTTCCCCACGACAAAAAAAAAAAAAAAAAAAAAAAAGTTCGTTGAACGTACGGACAATTTAAAACCGCGGCCGTTTACGTGTTGTTGTACACAGACCTCACTCGAAGATTCGCTTTGCACCGGTTTAAACGATATCGTGACGTCAGCGTCGAGAGAGAGAACCGTATGATATATTGAAAAGAGATCGACAGCTGAATTCGGCAGCGCCGCGTCGCGACGACAAGGCGCGACCGAGTCTTCGTCTGTCGATCCGCAACGATATTCGTTATTATTCACGAGCCGATTGCGAACGGGAGCGGATCCCTGACGATCTCGCTCCTCAAGTATGGACTCGCACATACGATTGGACTTGTTTTTTAAAGAATTATCACCGTTGCTGCGGTTAGAGTTTTCCCATCGCAATCTACCTGCGACAAAAGAGAGGTCGTAATACACGCTGCGCGTGGCACGACCTCCTTCACTAGGAAGGATTGTACGTTGCAGTCGTTGCCGCGACCGCGACGTAAGGGACTCAGGGTGCACCCACCCAGAATCCCTTTAAAGCTATACGGCTTTGGAGCCTTCCAAAGGTCATACCGTTGAATCGGTACCGCCTCGTGGAGTGCTCTTCGTGCAAAGGTCGCTGAAAAACCCTCTCCAGAAACACGTCGGTGTACGAGTCGACCGTACAACCTCCGGAGGAGTTCGGGTTCAAGGTCACCTCACCTTCCGTCACGCCGCCTACCACATACGGTCCCCGTGCAACACGGTCGCCGGGTAGGCTTTATAGTGCGGTTGGACCCGCGAGGGATTTTTAGCAAAGGACACTTTACTGTCACGGTCCCCGGTAAAAACGGCCGCCGTGCAGTAATATTACCGTGTCGCAGGAAATCACCTCGCACGACGTTCCTACGTCACCCGCACGGAGAGCATGCTCACGGGATCCACCCATTTAGAGCTTTACGACCTCCATTTGGTGACCCGTCCGTGGCAAAGTCGCCCCCGACAGATACGAGTGAATTCTCTTCCGTTCAGGGTAAAAGTCTCGCTGATAATTTCAATAAATAATTATCAGCGAACAAGTACAAATTTACAGTCCACTGATCCACGTTAAACGACAGCTGATCTCCCCCTCCCAGCGCACCGATAGTCGCTAGGAGAGCGAGGCAAACAGCTGACGAGCGTGTGTTTACGATACGTGTACGCACATATTTAATCCGAACGAACCTTTGTTACAGCAATCAAGGTCCATCCCAGACGGGGTTACGTCGGTGAAGCCACCCCCGGCCAGATCAAAAAATATAATAATTTTTTTTCTAATTTTATATTTTTTATTTTTTTTCATTTTTGTGTTAAATTTATAAATAGAAGGCTTGTCGCAGAGCGACAAGCGAAAATACACATAATAAAAACTTATCAATCAATTTTCCCTAGTATTTCCCTCGTCCGGACCCCGGTTAGAACCCTTAGTTACTTACAGTAAGGAATGAGTATGTATTATTATCATTTTTTCTTATCGATATTACTTATTTTTCATTCTTTACATACTTTTCTATGTTACAGTAGCAAGAAACAACGTACTACGCCTCATATACTGGGAAGGAGGTTTGCTCTCATATCCACAGCATACTAGTACTTAGATATTAGAATCGGCGTAGGACCTGTATCCACCGTGGAAACTATTCTTGGCGATACTCGAGGAAATGCACTGTTGCTGTCTTACTCAACATGAATGGCGTTTATCCAGAAACGCGAGGATATTGAACAACATGTGCTATCAGCTCCTTCTACAACATCATTATCAATTTGTGATTTGATGCTTACAGTTGTTACAATGCGTGACATGAACCTCGTACAAGTAAAATTGTATGATGCATGTATGTATATGAAACCATCAACTTTATTATTTTTATTCGAATTGGAACAGTGCGTCGAGCATGCATATTCATGGCTATGCCAAAATACGCAATATGTTAGTGAGAAATATAAACAATTTGTAACTATTTTAAAACGGAATAATATTGTGCATAAACGTGAGGCTGACAAAATTCTTCCCGAATATTACGATAAAAATTCTCCTGCGGTTTGTGAGCTGTTGGCATTTGCGATAGATAATATGTTATACGATGCCTCTCATAATTAAATTTTTATGGTAGTGTAAAGAGTACCTCGAATGTTGTTGGACTATCTCCTTGCCAATACATTTATAAGCTGTTTTTTTTTTGCAATGCCGTAAGCATGTAAACGTTATTATTTGGTGTAATTGTACGTACTTCCCCCCCCCCCCATAGTCGTTTTAATGCATTTAGATTCATTGTACAGCACCAGATATTAACGCTGATTTCAAATAACGTTCGATGATATTTTAAATGGGGAATTGTTTGATTCCCCCCATAGTCGTTTATAAACAATTTATAACTATTTTAAAACGGAATAGTGTTGTGCCGGGGCGAGGCGTTTCTGAATAAATTCATAATAATACCAGAAATACAACGTAACACACAACTTATACACACAAACTAGAAACTTTATTAATATGACTTTAAACACGTATGTACTCTACGAGGTCTGTCGTAGTTCTAATCTTTCAAATCGTTGCCGGTTCCTCAGCAACTGGAAGGCACGGGATCTCGCTTCCGCTCGTTCGCAGGGGCAGCTTCACATTGTTGCGAACAGCCCTCACATTGCCGCAACGATGCATCTTCAATCCGTTGCAACAGTATTGTGCATAAATGCGGATTGTGAGCTGTTGGCATTTGCGATGGATAATATGTTATACGATGCCTCTCATAATTAAACCAGCTCTGTATTAAAAAATGTCATTGTATATTTTTATAATCATTGTATATTAACCATTATAGTATGTAATAAAGAAACAATTTATATACAAGGTATTGAGATCAGTGTTTCCACGTCACATCTCCCTCCCACCAATTTGTTACTAATTTTTTATATCAACATGATTGCATAAATTTGCCATAGTTTTACCAAAAACACCGCATTGCTCATTAACTTGTGCAAAAAAGAAATTAGGTGTTTTTTATGTAAAAAATTGCTTTAAAGGTACATTTTTCTAGAATTTAAAAAACATTTTTTAAAGATTTTTTAAGATGTCCAATTTGTTACTTATTTTATACTGAGATGATTGCATACATTCGCCATAGTTTTACCAAACACCACATTCTTCATTACCTAGTATACATTTTTTCGAAGCTTACATTATATATTTTTTATTCATTTTATCTTAAAACATCAGTGTCACCACACCACATCTTCCTCCCCCAATTTGTTACTAATTTTATATCAATATGATTGCATACATTTTCCATAGTTTTACCGAATATCGCATTGCTCATTAACTAGTATTGTTAGAGACTTAAGTTATCGGCCGCTAAGAACTATTAATTTAAAGACCGAAAGAGGACGATCCATCGTTTCCCCCTTCAGCGGAGAGTTCTCCTTCCCCTCTGCGCGGGGACCACGAGTTCAGTTCGGTCTTAACTGGCGTGTGGTACTGAGAGAGAGAGAGTGATCATCCATACACGGGTTGGAATAGGAACTGGCTGTGCTGAGTAATACCAACAAATTTAAACAAGTCTAATTGTGTATTGCTAATTATTAATTATATATAGTGTCTTTGTTGTTCGTACTGTGTATTAATTTAACGAAAACCTGCAAACTTCAAGAAATATATATTTTCGAAGCTTACAAAAACGTTAAAAAGATTTTTTTTATAGATTGATTAAATATCGCGTTAATTGACGAATTTGAGAACCGTTTAGAGAAATATTCAATTTAATGTGGACTATAATTGAGAACCATAAATTTCTCGTACGGTATTGTTTTTCGTGTACGCGACATTCCAGAGACTCTCTGATGCGTAGATCGGTATACGGAACGATACAGGTTTGAAAACCCAAACACGAATTTTGCCTGCATTCAGTCATGTGATCGACCCAACAACGTTTACTTGGGATCAATCGTCGAAGATCCATAAACAGAGAGGGTAGAGGAATATTGAAATTAAGAAGAGATAGACATCGAAGAGCAGGGATAACGCCGCGAGGGGGTGATTTCCCCTCTCGTGACCACGACTGCGGATGTCTGTTCGCTTCTTAGCATCGACACTCGACAGCTGGTCCCCGCAGCGAGCAGATCGACAAACGATTTCGCTTCTCGACGAAACCAGATTCTCCGAAAGATGGTTCTGAGAACACTCGAACCGATGAGGCATTTTACCAGCCCCGATTAACGACTGAACAATCTCGCCGAATTGCACGTGACGCTGGAGTTACGCGGTCGTGTGAGGCGAATCGAGGAAAACTCGGTTCCCGCTCGTCGAGATTGCAGTCTAAATTTAAAAAACTGTGGGTTTTCGCCCGAGTTTCACGTGACGTTTGAGCTACGCGGTCATGAGAGGGGGGACGAGAAAATCCTCGTTTCCCGTGCGTCGAAACTCAAATCACAGCCAAGGGTTACGGCCCAATCAGTACTGACAGCTCCACGGACTTCTGCATTTGACGCGGTCGTGCGAGACTGGCTATATCACGGACTACTGCATTTGACGCGGTCGTGAGGCTGACTTTCCAACGTCTCGCTGCAACCAACGGTCATCGGAAGTCCAGTTCCCGCCAGTAGCTACGGCCCACTCAATACTAATCTTTCCACGGACTGCTGCATTTGACGCGGTCATGTGAGGCTGATTTTCTTCACGTGATGCTTGAGTTACGCGGTTGTGTAAAAATATTTGGGTAATTATTTACTTTAGCGATTCCTCACCGATTTCGATGACCTTGAAATATGTTGTCAAGGTCACTGTTATGAAGATTTTTTCTTTATACATGTTACCGCCGCTCGGCCTTAGTTTCTGAGATTTTTCGTTAAAAAGATCGCTGCTACTACAATGAATTGTGTCTATACGTACGTGACTGTAGCAGCGTGTGTGTAAGCGTTGAATCGTCGATTGTTCATTGTTTCTATAGATACATCGAGGCGACCGGCAATGGATGCGTATAACGGGTGTGCTTAAAAACTCGATTCGAGTAGCCGGCCGCCTAATAGTGGCCGGTATAAAAAAATCTAACCCAGACCTAACCCAAACTTAACTATTCTACCTAGTAACTAATATAATGAATTAGGTCCGGGTTAGTTTATTATATACCGGCCGCCGTAAGGCGGCCGGCCACGCATTCATTTTCTATTTCAATTTTCTTTATTAATATTATTCGATATTAGCTTGACACAGTATACATTATTTGTATACTGGTATTTGAGTATTGGTTTGTACCAAGTTAATATGGTGTAAATATTATGATTGAAATTTTACATGACACTATGTTTGTAAGCAGTTACAGATACGGTATTTCACGAATCTGTTCAGTATTTACAGTCGCATTTTGATTATTACCTTAGCATCAGTGATTATTGAGTACGTTATTAGAAGTACTTAAAATGAAGTTATATGAATTTTTGAACGTATGCAATGATTATAACAAATTAATCGATTTCTTAATTACACGAAAATCCATGGTGCTATCAATTGCATTAAGTGCGGGAAAGAAATGAAACTTGATCGAGGAAACTTGATGTTTTCATGTCATTCAACATCTTATATTAAAAACCGAAATAAAAAACGTCTTAAAATACAGTGCAGTTTAAAGATTAGTGCATACAAAAATTCTTGGTTTGAACAATCGCACCTTCCTGTTCAAAATGTCTGCCGTTATATTGGATACTATCTGATGCTTAGACTGCCGCGACAAGCTTTTCTTGAAAATGAACTTGATCTATCATCAAAAACAGTTGTCGACTGGGCAAGCTTTTGCCGAGAGTTATGCGTTTTATGGATGGAAAAAACCTCAGTCCAAGTCGGAGGTAAAAATGTAATAGTTGAAATTGACGAGCAAAAATCGGAAAACGTAAATATAACAAAGGACGTCTTCTTAGTGGACAGTGGATTTTTGGTGGCTTCGAACGAACGACGAAACGTTTATTTATTGAACCAGTTCCGAATAGGTCGTCCGAGACTTTACTTCGGGTAATTAAAAAATGGATTAAACCAGGTTCAACAATTGTGTCAGATCGATGGAAAGCTTACAATTGCCTCAGTGAGAAAGGATATAAACATTTAATTGTAAACCACAAGATGAATTCCATCGATCCACATAGTGGTGCATATACTCAGAACATCGAACGTTGCTGGCTTGAAACAAGAGCGAATATTCCACGATATGGGACGTGGAAAGAGCATTATGTCGGTTACATAGCTGAGTTTTTGTTTCGACAAAAATATGATTTCACTACAAGAATACCTGCATTTTTTGATATAATGGCAGACATTTTTCCAATTTCTGTTAATAATAACGATAATAATAATAATAGCAAAGAATAAAGTACAATATTTTATCTCCAACGCAACCAGAGGCTAATTCAGACATAAAATTATATTTACAAATATCTTGAAAACAAAAGGCGAGCTGCGGTAACATGTATAAAGAAAAAGTATTCATACCAGCGACCTTGACAACATATTTCAAGGTCATCGAAATCGGTGAGGAATCGCTAAAGTAAATAATTACCCTAGCGTACTGCTTACTGCATGGTTACTAGCTCACTGCTTGGTTACTAGCATCCTGCTTGCTTACTGTCTTACTGCTTCCTTAAATGCTTACTGCTTGCTTACTAGCTTACTGCTAGCATACTAGCTTTCTGCTTGCTTACTAGCTTACTGCTAGCATACTAGCTTTCTGCTTGCTTACTAGCTTACTGCTTGCTTACTAGGTTACTGGTCTCTTACTAGCTTACTGCTGACTTACTAGCTTACTGCTTGCTTACTAGCTTACTGCTTGCTTCCTAGCTTACTGCTCCCTTACTAGCTTAGTGCTTGCTTACTAACTTACTGCTTGCTTACTAGCGTACTGCGTGCTTACTAGCTTACTGCTTGCTGACTGTCTTAAGGCTTTCTTACTGGCCTGCAACTTTCCTACTAGCTTACTGCTTTCTTGCTAGCTTACTGCTTGCGTACTAACTTACTGCTCCCTTACTAGCTTACTGCTTGCTTACTCGCTGATTGCCTGCTTACTAGATTACCGATTGCTTACTGGTTTACCGCTTGCTTACTAGCTTGCTGCTTGCTAGCTAGCTTACTGCTTGGTTACTAGCCTAGTGAGTAGGTGAGTGAGTTCTCGCGTTTATGTACAATTCTATTGAATTTTTTTTTTTAAATAGTTGTAATATTGTCTTTGTATTTTCTCGTCTGAATATTGCGCTGCGCGAGCGATGTATATCGGGGGGAGAGGAATTTTTATAACTTTTGCAAAGCGTTTTAGATTACCGTGAACACGTGCAAGAAACGCAACCTCTGCAAAATATATTACATTCCAATCGCCGATGAGCCTTACCGTGGGAAAGAAATGTTTTGGTGATTTAAAATATGATATATTTATTAAAGCAGCGAATGATTATCTTACAAAACATTACTTTTATGGGCCCACGAATTGTGCGAGTTATTGAGCCCCAACCATTTTACGTACACATTGTTCCCCTTCTTACGCAATACTTTTTCAACTAGATACACGTCGGAATTTGCAATGCGTTGCAACTCGTGTTCGTAGAATCCTCCAGCAATTGGTTTTTCATAAACATCTTTCAGCAGATACGTTGCAGGATTAGTTTTCTGTACCTCGGCGATTGTAAATATTTCAGTGCTCCAATTCGGTGTGTAACCTTTTTCAAAAATTGTTTTGAATTTGCTCACACGTACTGCATCCCCCACTTTGAATCGTGCAGGAGCGGCAATTTTTACATGATTATACACCATTGTTAAGAGCTTAGCGGCGTTTGTTGGTGTAACATCAATTGGTCGCATACCGATAGTTCGATGCTTTCGCGCGTTGTAATTTCATATGAGATGCTGCAGCGAGTCGATCCATTTATAATTTCCATTAAGCGTAAACAGTTTCCACATATCGTTTTTGAGCGTACGACTGAACCGCTCGTCGACTGATGCCTTCATCACCGAATACGTTGATGTGGGTGATGAAAGAATCGCGAAGATAAACACTGCCGAAAGGCAAGCGACCGCGAGAGCGAGAGTGAAAGAGAGAGTGAGAGCGTACGCGCGAGCGAGAGATGTGTAAAGGGCCGAAATCGGTGTGGCAATGAACGAGTGCGAGAACCGAAATATAAGAAAGCAAACGATAAAGAGACAGGTTCAGAGTGTTTGATGCGAGCGTGACGTTGAGAGAAATTGTGAAATTAAAACCTGTGAGAGCACCGAAATTACGAGGGATAATTCTCTAAATTGACATTACGTAACCATATCCCTACATTGAATAATGATTTATGGTGTATTTTGACAAAAGTTTTTGCATATTTGCGTTGTAAAATTCCTTTCCTTTGTCGGTCTGCAAATTTTTCGGATACCTCCCACTGTCTCGGATTATCTTCCCGATCGCTGTAGAAATTTCATTTCCATTCTTGGTTTTGAGGGGTATAGCCCACGCATGCTTACTCAGCACATCAATAACAGTGAGTATGTAATGGAAGCCTCTGTTATATCGCGTGTAAGGTCGCATCTCGACCACATCCGCTTGCCATAGGTCGTCGTACCCATGTACTCTGACGCGTCTTCGAGGAAAATGCCTTCTCGCCGGAGCATGCAATTCTTCGACAAGACATCGTTTCTCGATACTGGAGGTTTTCTTCTCGGCCATGTATGACTCGCTACTGACGCGAAGACCTAACGTACACGTCTTATCAAATCGATGTTCAACGCCTCAACGCCCCAACGTCCCAACGTCTCAACGTCCTAACGTCCCAACGTCCCAACGTCCCAACGTCCCAACGTCCCAACGTCCAGATATTGATGCATTTGATTTCGGAATTCGGTAATATCCCTCTCCAAGTGATTCAGTTGATCGTTCAAACTCTGAACGTAATCTTAAAATATGATCATCTTCTTGTCGAATTCGTCTTGTCGTTTTTTTATAAATGTCATGTTTTCTTGCAAGTACAGTTTGTTGATAGCATCGCCATCCTCTACAGGTGGTGCTACTCGGTGAATCTTGCGCGACTTTGCATCATAATCGGCACCAACAATACAAAGAGCGTTGTCGCGCACATAATTTCTCACTACTCCATTCCAGCGATAGTATGATTTCATTGTTCCAAACGATGACCCAAACTTGTTGATTGGCATTTTGATAATGATTGACTGGATCGCCAAAGTGCAACTTAATTTATAATGAGTTCTGCCTCGCGGAGTTCCTCGATAATCGACAACATCTCATTGTCGTGAGCATTGTGACCGGCTTGACGCGAAGCCTCGAGCATTCGGAGCCGATCTACGAGTTCGTTAGGATCATTCCAGTGAACGTAATTAATCTTGTTCCTGGTTAATCTCATCGAGCTTGGTATGCCCTTTCCAACTTTTCTATCTTTCAATAGAGGTTTGATTATGTAGTTATACTTGTATTCTTTGTTGCCTAATGTTTTACCATACGAATCATGCTTGTACTTATGCGCACTCGTTGTCAGCGGGATGCCCCTATATTTGCGTTTGTCTGCCTCAATATAAGTGTCGTTATCTGGAATTTTCTTAAATATCAATTCATAAAGGCCGGGTGTACCAGAATATCGTATGCCATTGATAATTATGTTATCGGCATTGTCCACGTCAACATGTTTATTACCGACCATCGGTCCATCATTACCGAGATAAACACCATACACGTGATCCATACCAATCTCTACGTCTCCGCGTAATACAGGTGCGATGTATTTTTGACTCAGCGGACCTAGGTGATTCCGCAACGTTTCTTCACCTTCCGACGTTTGCAATCGGCTTTGAACAGACGTCGAGAAACTGCTTTTTGGACTTTCAAAAACATTTTCGTTTGCTAAGCTTTTTGAACTTTCAAAAGTATCTTCGTTTCCTAAGCTTTTTGTTGCTGGTGCTGTTTTAATCGGTATAGAGATCATCGGATTCATATCGGGTAAACTGCTTAATCTTGCTGAGCTTTTTATTGTTGGTACCGTCTTAATCGATGTAGAGGCCGGTGTAGAAATCATGGGATTCATATTGAGTAAACTACTTAATCTTGGTTTTTTTATTTTTGATGGTTTCGAAAGATTTAACCAGTAATTTGATCGTGTTTTATCCGATTCCTTGATATTCGGAGTGGCTAATGGTTCGCTTCCGATATCTGTATTATTGTGTAGATCATAATTTTTTGTCTTGTTGTCGACAATTGCTTTCAGCGGTTCAGTAACAGGCTTAAAGTGTTTTTCCAACGCAATCTCTTCCTCAATTTTACCAGTTTTCAATTCACGATATTTTTTGCGAATCAAATCACTCGTTCTTGCAATCTGTTTCGTTATCCTCTCGCAATCTTCAATATTGCTGCTCATGTTGGAACACTGCTTTGTCAACGTATCGGAAATAACTGAACATGTTACGATATTGCAAAGTCATTAAATCCCTTTCTATAGCGACCATTTCATAATGTACTGTCTTTATCAATCACTACAAATCCATATTTTTCTTGCCAGTAAGCGGTACACAATTTGCAGAAATTCTCGAATGACATGTCAGTGTTAACATAATCGTTGTACACATGTTTCAGATTTGTACCATCTTGTTTGAACATGATCAGCAGATTCGCGTTGTCGCGTATCAGATGCTTCGGTATCTTTGCATATGTTTGACAAAGATAGAAACAGTCGACGTCCGAGTGCCTACCCATTGCAAAGTATTCTCTTACCGTGTTTTGCTTATCACATGCCACATCATCAAAGATAAAAATGGAATTCGGAAGTGCATCGTTCGGCGGAACGACATCGTTATTTGAAAATGTAAAATAACCAATTTCGTCTATCGATGAGAATATATTTTCTAGATATCGATATTTCGGTTGTTGCATTTCGAGTACACGTATACGTTTTCGAAACGAACACCGTGCAAACTTTCTAACAAATTAATCAACACGTTGATTTTGCCGCAATTTGATGGACCGCAGATGATACTACGTATAGAGGTCGGCAGCATATTTCCATGTTTGCGTACCTCTTTCTCAGTCTGTGTCTTTTTGTCTGCATTAGTTACTTTCATCATAGGTGATTGACGTAGGAACTGCATATTTTATTAGCACTATACAAATGAAGATACTTTCGAAAGAGTGCTGGTCTATTTATAGCGATGCATAGAGCTGAAACGATCAGTATTCAAATATAACCTGTCGAGTCAGCTGAATACACATTGACAGTCCACCACCACCATTGATAAACAATTGTGGTGAATGTCAGCAAAAATTGGAAAAGGCCTATTAAATTGCGTTATAAACGCGCTTCCGATTGAATTACATATTCCTGGTTATCAGTTTTGTGGCTCCGGGACACATTTAGAGAAACGTTTGGCGCGAGGCGATCAAGGTATCAATCCGCTGGACGCTGCATGCCGCGAGCATGATATAGCGTATTCGCAAAATAACGATCTCGTAAAACGACACGTGGCTGGCAATATCCTAGCAGCAAAAGTGCGAGGACGCATTACCGCGAGAGGTTCCAGTCTCGGGGAAAAGGCTGCTGCTACAACCGTTTGGGCGGTTATGAAGGCCAAAACAAAATTCGGTATGGGTTTGAAAAAGAAAAAAAAGAGTGTCGCGAAGAAGCGAATACTTCCAACGGCGAAACGTGGCGATATCCTACCGATTTTGCCATTAATGGGGGTTCTCGGCTCATTGGTCGGAGGGGCGGCAGGAGTCGCGAAGGTCGTGAACGATAAGAAGGCAATGCAGCGTCAGCTAGAAGGAATGAAACGTCATAATCTCGCCATGGAAGGTCATGGACTTTATATCGCGTCGTACAAACGCGGGCGAGGAGTCTCAAAGAGGAAAAAAAGTCAAAATTAAAATGCCTGAAGGCGTAACCACAAACATACAACTGCAGCAACGGCAAAGCGTATGCGTATTCCATATTTCAGAGGTATTTTTATGCACTATACTTTACCAACAGGTGGGATACGCAGGAATGAGAGTGGAGTCGTAAATTTGGATACTTTTGAGGGACCAGCTACTCATTGGGTGGCATACGCAAAATGGGGAACATGCGCCATATACTTTGATAGTTTTGGCAATCTTCAACCGCCGAGGGAACTGATACAATATTTGGAGAATAGCGTAATCGAGTATAATCACATGCCTTATCAGCGCTATAATCAAAGCAATTGTGGACAGCAGTGTTTACAGTTTCTGCTGACGGTGACAATCAATTTAAGGACAATCATTGCACACTATAACTCCAGTATCCGTAGGAATATGTCGCTGACGTTAACGCTCACCCGGCAAAGTAGTATTCTCGCAGTAAGCTATTTTCCAGCCATCGATTTGAGCAATGGTGATTACGAACTCGGTCTTATGGGCTTTGAAACATATTACACAATACTGAATGTAAATTTGTCAAATAATAAATTTTACTACGATAATGATGATAAGGAAATCATTATTCCCGAGGGATCTTATGAGCTGGACGACATTCACATGTATTTGCAACGATTGCTTTCATGGGATAATGAAGGGAATCCCCCCTTGATGCTTAGAGCTAACAATAATACGATGAAGAGCGAAATCAAGTGTAATTACAGCATAAATTTTACCAAATCCAATACTATTGGTTCGTTGCTGGTGTTTTCAACGAATCGGGTGCTACAACCACGAAAATGGCACGAATCGGATGCATCAATCAATATAATGAACGTAAATATCATTCGCATTGAGTGCAACGTGTCAGCTGGTGCTTACAGCAATAACAAGTATGCGCACACGATACATGAGTTTTCGCCTACCTTTCCACCAGGATATAAGATATCGGAAAGCCCAACACAGATCATTTACCTTTCGATTACTGCACGAAGCATTTCACACGTAGAACCCATACGCCAACACAACGTTTGGACACAACGATGAGATACGAATACCTATACAACAGCAGGATTTATACACGTTACCATGTGAGAGCTTTGTATACGTTGGAGGAAGATTAATAGTAAAGAAGCCAAACAAGGAGTTGGATGCATTCCTCGGAAATATTTGTGTTGCGTTTTTGTTTGATGAAATTCGATATGAACTCAATGGTGTGGAGATCGATCATAACAGAAACGTTGGGATAACAAGTACCATCAAAACATTTGTGTCCTCAACATATGACAAATCGTTAATTTTACGGAATGCTGGATGGGCCGTACAATCAAACATACCAACAGGTTACTTTAACTTTTGTGTACCACTCAACATGCTGTTGGGGTTTTGCGAAGATTACAAGCGTATAGTAGTCAACGCTCGACATGAACTCATTCTTATACGCGCTTGCAGTGATAACAATTGCATAGTTGCAAATTCCGCGCTGGAGCCGGAGATCGAATTATTAAAGATACAGTGGCGAATGCCGCACATTATACTGAATGATACGAATAAACTATCGATGTTGCGTATTTTGTAAAGCGGGCAATACTTAAGCATGAGTTTTCGTTCGTAGAACCTGTACGAGTACCCATTATTGCAAAGTACAACAAAACATTCATGGGCTGTTAAAACTGTAACTCAGTAACTGGAGAAACCGCGATACGTCATTTTTGCGCTGCAGACTGGTCGAAAGAACATCATGTCTAAAAATGCGAGCAACTTCGATGAATGTAACTTGACCAACGTGAAACTTTATCTACACTCTGACTTTTATCCTTACGATAACTTGAATCTTGATTTTGATAAAAACAGATATGCTATCCTTTTTGATATGTATGCACGTTTTCGTAAAGCTTATTACGGATACGACTGTTACGAAACGCTTTGCAACAGGGAGAACTTTTCGTTGTATGGACCGTTTGTAGTCATCGATTGCTCGCGACAGAACGAATCAATCAAGAGCGCTACCATAGATGTGCGAATAGAATTTGATTGTAAAGTAAACGTGCCAGCAAATACTACCGCGTATTGTCTTATTTTGCATGATCGCGATGTCAAATACTGTCCATTGTCCAACGTTGTGCGCAAGATTACATAAACTGTAACATCAGCAATGTTTGTAATATGTATATAACTGGCGGACACATCGCATTGCAGCATAGTTTCAAAGATATTTCATGATGGTACCAACATTTGTTGACATACAAGGATTCGTTAGCGACACAGAGTTTGTTGTAAAGGAAGTGGCAGTGCTGAGAAAAGGAAACATTATAGCACATTATATTTTTAAATGTCCGCATCCATGGAGATTATTATCTGCGCCCGATAAATCGAAGTCTATCTGGGTGATGAAGAATCATCATGGGCTGTCGTGGGACGATGGCTTTATACCCTACAGCATGGCGAAACCGCTTATTACATCAGCAATAGTAGATGAGTCAGACCCAATCGTATATGTAAAAGGGCTTCAAAAGCGTGATTGTTTAACCAACATGATGGAGGAACATATTAATATTGAGACCATCGATGCCGAGTATGATGATATTGAATGCTTGGAAAATCTTGATTGTGCTAACATATGGCGATGTGGTAACCATAAAAAGACATGTTGTTTAAAGACCTAACCATCCTTAGGGGGTTATTTTGGTCTAACGGGGGTTCGGATCACGAGGGAAAGGACACTGGGAAAAAGTATTAAAAAATCGATGCGCTTAAATTTGTATTTTCGCTTGGTCGTGTGGCGACCAAGCCGTTTATTTTATTTTTATCGAAAAAAAAGAAAAAAAGGAAAAAAACCGCCTAGACGTCGGCCAGATGTCTGGGGGAAAGAAACCCTGCCGGCTGCTCTCGGCCCAGCGGGCGATGGTGTTGTTCTGTAACAAGGAAAGACAAGGCTGGATTTAAATACCTAGTAACGCTTGTCGCGTTGCCTGTCTGGCTTTATCTCGCACGCTCCTGTCTGTGCTGGTCGCATTCAAGAGCGCGGATTACAGACACTGCTCGACAAACTGAGCTATGACTTAGTGGACTGTATATGTGAACGTTCTCGTAAATCGAGAACCGTTCTATCGCTTGTGCGGAAGAAGAGATTTAATTTCTCAATTCTCCGCGTTTTACGCGATGGTTGAATGCCGCAGGAAAGGACAACAGGTGGTGGTTGTAAGGCTCCAAATGCTGTCCAAACCGCAGTTTTTCACCGTTCTCTGCGTACAAGACGCGGTGTGGTGTAGCCCTTAACGGCGGACGTAGCGTCTTACGTGTAAAGGAGCATACACCACGGTGCTCATCATGCGTTGCTCTACGCACAGGGTACGTACTCACTGGCGGTCAAGGAGCGTTGCTCGAGCAAGTCGAGAGCTGGGAAGTCCGGAATTTCTTAGCTCCGACAGGAGAAACGGCGAGCCCACGTAGGGTATCGGCCAGAGACCACCCTAGGGGTGTTATACAAAACCGTGAGGACAATTCAATTTGTCGCACGGACTGCTGCATTTGACGCGGTCGTGCGACAAATTCTTACACGATCGTGAAACTCAAACGTCACGTGAAGATAATCAGCCTCACACGACCGCGTCAAATGCAGAAGTCCGTGGAGAAATCAGTATTGTGTCGGCCATAGCCACTGGCCGAAACTGGACTTCCGACGACCGCTGGTTGCAGCGAGACGTTGGAAAGTCAGCCTCACGACCGCGTCAAATGCAGCAGTCCGTGATAATGCCAGCCTCGCACGACCGCGTCAAATGCAGCAGTTCGTGGAGTCGTTAGTACTGATCGGGCCGCAGCCCTTGGCTGAGACTGGAATTTCGACACACGGGAAACGATTATCGTCTCGATTCCCCTTTCATGACCGCGTAGCTCGAGCGTCACGTGCTATTCGGCGAGATTGTACAGTCAATAATCGGGGCTGATAAAATGCCTTACCGATTTAATTCGAGTGTTCTCAGAACCCTTTTTCGGAGAATCTGGTTTCGTCGCGGAGCGGAATCGTTTGTCGATCTGCTTGCTGCGGGGACCAGCTGTCGAGTCTCGATGCTAAGAAGCGAACAGACATCCGCAGTCGCAGCCACGATAGGGGAAATCACCACCTCGCGGCGCTATCCCTGCTCTTCAATGTCTATCTCCTCTTATTTTTAATATTCCGCTACCCTCTCTGTTTATGGATCTTCGACGATCGATTCCAAGTAAACGTGTTGGGTCGATCACGTGACTGAGAGCAGGCAAAGCTCGTGTATGGTTTTTCTAACCTGTATCGTTCCGTATACCGATCTACGCATCAGAGAGTCTCTGGAATGTCGCGTACACGAAAAACAATACCGTAATATATTTCTCTAAACGGTTCTCAAATCCGTCAATTTACGCGATATTTAAACACATGTGCTTTGCAAAATGTATTTAAATTATAGAATTGGTGGTTAAAATATCGAAAATAAATGTATCTTTTTGAATCAATTTGCATCATTTAAAAAAGACATCTAATTTCCCCCTCCCCCTCCTTCCTAGCAATTTTATAAAATTATGAACCTTAGAATAAATCTAAAAATCTTTTAATGTTTTGTAAGCTTAGAAAATATATACTACTTAATGAGCAATGCGTTGTTCGGTAAAACTATGAAAAATGTATGCAATCATGCCGATATAAAAAATTAGTAACAAATTGGTGGGAGGAAGATGTGGTGTGGAAACACTGATCTCAATACCTTGTATATAAATTGTTTCCTTATTACATACTATAATGGTTAATATACAATGGTTATAAACGTATACAATGGCATTTTTAATATATTATACATCAATCATTCTGAAAACATTATTTTTTGGTTGCGAGGGTTAATTACAATAATTTTTTTGGATGAATACACATACCACAATTATTACATTTCGCAACGAATGATTTTTTTATTGTAGAACTCATCGAGCGATTACAATGTTATATGTTTTTGCAGAGGTTGCGTTTCTTACACGTGTTCATGGTAGTCTAAAAACGCTTTGCAAAAAAGAAAGGGGGGGTTGAGTTACTAAGTGCAACGAATATTATTGCACATGAGAAATAACTTCCACCTAATGCGTTTTGTTAAAGTACTAAGGGGCTTTAACGTGGGTCCGGATGAGGAAACAGACAGGGAGAGAAAATGTTACAAGTTTTTCAATAACGTTTTTATTTTACAAAAATAGAACTAAATTTTTCACAAAATTAGAACAAAAAAAAACTAGAAACTAAAAGAAAACTGACGACGGCTCCTATTGCGGCCTCGTCTCCTCTTTCTTTGTCTCCTGTTTAATTTTCTACTGCGGAGGCTTTCTGAAACAAAAGAATCCGCCTAATAAATACATTTGCGGACAAGTCTACAATCGCGCGCTCGTCAGCTGTTTCTCGCGCTCCAGCGACAGTCTGGTGTGCTTGGAGGGGAGAGCTGGCTGGTTATCTAGCGCTCTAGCTAGTGGACTGTATATTGTTCTCTTTCTGGTCGATGAGATTCTCTTTCTACGATCTCACCAACGCGCACAACCGGGTAGACGAGCTTTTCTCCGTCCTACCGGGTTCTCTCTGCAATGCCACGGACGGGAACCCAAATGGAGGTTGTAAGGCTCCAAGAGGCTATATCCCGCGAGCACGCTCCCCGTGCGGGTGGCGTTTCTACACCACCCACGGAAGAGAACGTCTTGTCCTGGTTTGGCTCCCTCATCAGCTGCTCCTCAGGAGCGACCTGCGGTATGCACACGTGGTTGCCAAGCCGGCGATTCCTTCATCAAAGGAACGCCCGGCAACCAGCCGTGGCTACCTCGACGGAGGCTCCTGTGTTCCGAGGAACTGGCCTGCGGCTCACCGGTTCAGGACTCAATCCCCTGCAATTCCAACCACCCTACGTTCACAGCCCAGTGTGGTCGACTCACAGCTGGTAGTGGGTGTAGCGATGGAAGGAAGGCTCTTCGAACCCTTTGCTCCACCGTACGCTTAGGCTCTACTTATTGTCCCCTCACGACGGTATATTGGAGCGGGTTCTCCGACGCCCGATGCACGGAGAGCACCACGAAGTGATATTCTTTCTGAATATCTATCTTCCGGTTGCTCCTACGCCGTATAGCTCTAATCTTGGTCGGTGAAACTTTCCACCCCACCGGTCGGTGTACTCTCACTGGTACACAGGACGGGTTGTTCCAGTGGGTTTCGTATGACCTCTACGAACGGTGAACTACCACTAGGTGATACCAGTATGTCGGTATCAGCCTTCCAGTAGCTCTAACCGGATAATTGGAAGAAGACTCAAGGCGATCCACACCGAATCTCCAACGTCGCAGTCGCATCCACGAACTGCAACGTTCAATCACAATCCTGCGTCTACGATCGCTTCACACTCGGCGTGCCTTGCGATCGCTGCAACGTCAGGCAGATTGTCCGTTTTCTGGGGAAAATCTCAAGTCGCTATGACGAGATTTTCCAATAAACTATTTGTCCGCAAACTGATTTTATTACGAGGAGCGAGATCGACTCATCCTCCTCGGAGTTCGTAGGGAAATGGGAACGCAACCGTCACAAGGTCCGCTCTCGATCGCCGACGGCTCAAGAATGAACCGTGACGATCTGCAAGCAGCGACGGCCGCGGCCGGCTCCGTCGCGCAAGCGCAGAACCGGGTAGCTACGCCTCGCGTTGCTGGGCCCGGGCTGCTACGCGCCGCGTGGCCACGGCGCGGCGCTGCCGCGTTTCGTCTATCGTTCTTTTTCCGACAGATCTCTTTTCTCTCTCTTTCTCAGCGCTAACAACACATTCCTAGAATTTGTTCCAAAACTCGAGAATTTCAGTGAAGCTAGTTTGAAAAAACACGTAAATAGCAGCGGTATACTAATCTGAACGATGGAAAATTTCCATGTCAGCACAACCATCTAGAATTACGCGAATTCAATATAGATACGGGCATCGCGGCCGAGTTTCTACGTCTCGGACTCATGCGATATTTAAACAACGAACTTTACGTACAAATCACAGGAACGGAAAAAACACGGGGGGGGGGGGGGTTGAGTTATTAAGTGCAACAAATATTATTGCACATGAGAAATAATTTACACTTAATGCATGCGTATAAGTTCATAAAATAATGTCAATGAGAGGCATCGTATAACATATTATCAGTCACAAATGCCAAGAGCTCACAATCCGCAGGAGAATTTTTATCATAATATTCGCGAAGAATTTTGTCAGCCTCACGTTTATGTACAATACTATTTCGTTTTAAAATAGTTACAAATTGTTTATATTTTTTACTGACATAGTGCGTATTTTGGCATAGCCATGAATATGCATGCTCAACGCACTGTTCCAATTCGAATAAAAATAATAATGTAGATGGTTTCATATACATACATGCATTATACAATTTTACTTGTATGAGGTTCATGTCACGCATTGTAACAACCGTAAGCACCAAATCGCAAATTCTTAACGACGCTGGAGAAGGAGTCGATTGTACATGCTGTTCGATATCCTCACGTTTCTGGATAAACGCCATCCATGTTGAGTAAGACAGCAGCAATGCATTCCCTCGAGTGCCACCAAGAATAATTTCCACGGTGGATGCAGGTCCTACGCCGATTCTAATATCCAAGTACTTGTATGCTGTGGATGTGATAGCAAACCTCCTTCCCAGTATATGAGGCGTAGAACGGTGTTTCTTGCTACTGTAACATATAGAAAAGTATGTAAAGAATGAAAAGTAAGTAATATCGATAAGAAAAAATGATAATAATACTTACTCATTACTAGCACATGCTGAATCGCAAGAAATGTAGTAATTCATTTTTTCAGAAATCGGGAACGTAGAATCCGATAGATAACATTTCACGACGATACTATCAAAACGTATGTGAATAATACTTCTTGATCCTCCGCGTTTCACGACGATACTATCAAAACGTGTGTGAATAATACTTCTTGAGCCTCCGCTTGTGGCTTTTATATGACCCATCGTCCTGGTGGGGATACTCTGGGCGGTCCTGGCTATGCTGAGAGTGGGAGGTTCCTGCTTCCTCTTCCAACTTCAGCATGTGTGGAGACACTGATCGCAATACCTTGTATATAAATTGTTTTTTCTTTATTACATACTATGTCTAAAGCGGTATTTTATAATGCCCCCATGGCAGCGTCTCGGTCGAATATGGTATAATATATCGTTTGTCATCGTACGGACTAAGAACAATTTTTGTTTCTAATATCGTGTACACTTCGTGCAACGTGGATCTATACATGATTGTTGACAAATCTTTTCAATCTCATCCATCAAACATTCCACATAATCATCAAATGTTATAGTTCGTGCTATAATATTACTCCTAATACCTTTCACCTTTTTCGTATCATTCTTACCATCGACTTGCAAGGTGTACATCTTTGCTCTCAGTCCGACAAATTCGGTCATAATCGCACCATTATTTTCATCTTTCATTAAACCTGGTACCTTCTTATTAGCAAGCGGAATACCATATCGATTACCTGTGGGATAATCGCTCGTGTCAAAACGGGCAATATCACGTATCATAAGTTGATAAATATTGTCACACTCGATGTGGTAGATTAGACTGTCTGTGTCGGTGTACATAATTTTACATTCATTGCTATGTGTTGGTAACATGTAATCGTGATAGAATTCATACAAACAAACCTTAGATATATCTAGTATGCACATACCTACATAGATTGGTCTGTTAAATTTTACGGATAGTTTACGCAGTTCGATTGCAACTAAGTTTCCCGAAAATATGCTGCGACTGTGGAAATTTGGTTTAGCGATCAGTGCCTTCGCACCGTATCTCCCTTCCAATTTCGTTACTAATTTTACATCTACATGATTACGTACATTCTCCATAGTTTTGCCAAACACTGCATTGTTCATTAACTTGTATAAATTTTTCCCAAAATCATTTGTAGCAAGAGTTCTAAACTTTGTGTTTAGTTCGATGTAATCGCGAAGCCATGGAGATTGGGAAAACTGTAATACGCGGTGAACTTCAGTTATGCGAAGGCCGTGACGAATACATTGCTGCAGATTACGGTAATTTATTACGTAACACTTCTTATCGTATAGAGTCGCGAGGAGCTTCTCTTGACGCTTGCCAGGCGGTTTATCACATGTTGGACAGAACGGTAGGTTAGTGTGTGCATCATGTAGATGCTGTGGATACACCAGGTCGACTTCCAAAATATACCCCGTCGATGAGTCTAACGCTACGACCATTACATCTGTTAAAGTAACTAAGGGACTTTAACGTGGGCCCGGATGAGGAAACAGACAGGGAGAGAAATTGTTACAAGTTTTTCAATAAATTTTTTATTACAAAAATATAAATGAACTCTTTACAAAATTATAGCAAAAAAACTAGAAACTAAAAAAGAATGATTGGTGGGTGGCTTGCTCTTTGGCCCCTTCTCCTCTTTTTTGTCTCCTTTTTTCTTATTGCTGCGAAGGCTTTCTGTAACAAAAGAATCCGCCTAATAAATACTTTTGCGGACAAGTCTACAATCGCGCGCTCGTCAGCTGTTTCTCGCGCTCCAGCGACAGTCTGATGTGCTTGGAGGGGAGAGCTGGCTGGCTATCTAGAGCTCTAGCTAGTGGACTGTATATTGTTCTCTTTCTGGTCGATGAGATTCTCTTTCTACGATCTCACCGACGCGCACAACCGGGTAGACGAGGTTTTCCTCTGTTCTACCGGGTTCTCTTCGCAATGCCACGGACGGGAAACCAAATGGAGGTTGTAAGGCTCCAAGAGGCTATATCCCGCGAGCACGCTCCCCGTGCGGGTGGCGTTTCTACACCACCCACGGAAGAGAACGTCTTGTCCTGGTTCGGCTTCCTCGACGGCAGCTCCTCAGGAGCAACCTGCGGTATGCTCACGTTGTTGCCAAGTCGGCGATTCCTTCATCAAAGGAATGCCCGGCAGCCAGCCGTGGCTACCTCGACGGAGGCTCCTATGTTCCGAGGAACTGGCCTGCGGCTCACCGGTTCCGGACTCAATCCCCTGCAATTCCAACCACCCTACGTTCACAGCCCAGTGTGGTCGACTCACAGCTGGTAGTGGGTGTAGCGATGGAAGGAAGGCTCTTCGAACCCTTTGCTCCACCGTACGCTTAGGCTCTACTTATTGTCCCCTCACAACGGTATATTGGAGCGGGTTCTCCGACGCCCGATGCACGGAGAGCACCACGAAGTGATATCCTTCCTGAATATCTATCTTCCGGTTGCTCCTACGCCGTATAGCTCTAATCTGGTCGTTGAAACTTTCCACCCCACCGGTCGGTGTACTCTCAGTGGTACACAGGACGAGTGATTCCCGTGGGTTTCGTACGACCTCTACGAACGGTGAACTACCACTAGGTGATACCAGTATGTCGGCATCAGCCTTCCAGTAGCTCCAACCGGATAATTGGAAAAAGACTCAAGGCGATCCACACCGAATCTCCAACGTCGCAGTCGCGTCCACGAACTGCAACGTTCAATCACAATCCTGCGTCTACGATCGCTTCATACTCGGCGTGCCTTGCGATCGCTGCAACGTCAGGCAGATTGTCCTTTTTCTGGGGAAAATCTCAAGTCGCTATGACGAGATTTTTCAATAAATTGTTTGTCCGCAAACTGATTCTATTACGAGGAGCGAGATCGACTCATTCTCTTCGGAGCTCGTAGGTAAATGGGAGCGCGACCCTCCCATGGTCCGCTCTCGATCGCCGACGGCTCAAGAATGAACCGTGACGATCTCCAAGCAGTGACGACCGCGGCCGGCTCCGTCGCGCAAGCGCAGAACCGGGTAGCGACGCCTCGCGCTGCTGGGCCTGGGCTGCTACGCGCTGCGTGGCCACGGCGCGGCGATGCCGCGTTTCGTCTATCGATCTTTCTCCGATAGATCCCTTTTCTCTTTCTTTCTCAGCGCTAACAACACAATTCCTAGAATTTGTTCCAAAACTCGAGAATTTCAGTGAAGCTAGCTTGAAAAAACACGTAAATAGCCGCGGTATACTAATCTGAACGATGGAAAATTTCCATGTCAGCACAACCATCTAGAATTACGCGAATTTTAATATAGATACGGGCATCGCGGCCTAATTTCTACGTCTCGGACTCACGCGATATTTAAACAATATCTATATCTTTGTTGTTGGCCTATTGAATATTGGCGTATGGTAATGGTTGACATATTGCCCAGCCGTACAAATTATTTACATCGAAATACATTAGATATGATGACGGTTGCGATGGATCATACGACTGCATGTACTTGTTGTTGGCTCGTGCACGTGTGTTGGAACATTGACCTAAACCACCGCGTATACCACGTTCGTTGAATAGAATCATGTCGATATCGGTAAGAAGTTCAAAATTGATACGTGTATGCTTCAGCATGGCATCCCACGTAAAACCAGGCAGAGTATAATAATGCGCGAGATCGAGTCCGTAACTTGTGATGCAATTATTGCGAAAATTTTCAAAAATATCAGCCAACAGCGAGACATCAGTCTTTAGATACAAATCGCTATACTTGCCGAGCGTTTGAATTAAGAACCGAGTCCACATGTTGACGGCGTACACGTAATCGTTTTCGGATACTGTATCACCAGTCAAGGAGCTGTAAAATGAATTACGCGATGGCAAACATGATTGCTCCAACTTTTCGATACAGTCAATGTACTCATACGGAAACACGCCCTTCCGTGTCAATAAATCAAAATCTTCCGCAGATAACTTTTGAAACTCGGATCGTATAATTTGAAGATGATCTTTACTCAGAAAAGATACCAATTTTTCAAGACTTGTATCTAAAAAGTTAAACGAATCCATGAATTGCAATTTTATGCATCTGCGCGAGTTCGATTCTTCATCCGTGTTTTCAATGTATTTTGTTAATGAAATATACTTTTCTTTTGTTATTGGCAATACAGTGATGTCAACCTCGAATGCTGTGGCTATCACCTTGATAATAAAATGTGAATCATAACCAGATAAATTGTAATAGATCACGGGAATGACAAACGCGTCTTTATAATTTAGATTGTGATTTGAATGCGCGGGTCCTTTGTATCGACCGGTCAA